>NW_006768254.1:0-2865 GCF_000300595.1 Phanerochaete carnosa HHB-10118-sp
GCCTGGCTTCCATAACATAGGTATGAAGTGTAATACCATCTGGAAAGGTTACGATATGTTCAAATAGCATGTTACCAGCTATGACTGATGTGTATTGCACTGTAAGCCCTGGTGTGCTTGCATTTGTGCTGTTCTGAGGCCAGATTTCGATGTTATTGACATTTGGAGGTGCATTTCAGTTCCTTTTCATTGTACAGAAGTCTTTTAAACTTTCCAATATTCTTTTCTAATATACAGTCAGTTTGTATAATATTTATACAAATTTAGAAGTTGTGTAGAAAATACAGGACAGGGTACAATTTCTCATGTCTTTGCATTTTGAGGGTTTTAAGCCTGGCCTCCTATTATTTTTCCATTTTCTCCGATTTTCTCCGATTTATTCCACGTTTGTATGACTCTTCAAACATTGTCAGTGCACTGGCACCAGTTTACAAGTTCTAGCCACGAGCTAACACCTTTGGATTGCATTATCAATGGGCATGCATCAGCACATCAGACATGCTTACATTGCTGTTGCCTCATCTCCGCATCACGCTTTCTCAATAATAGCCATGCTCCAATCTCTGTTAGCCTGACAATATCAGATACCATGACACATCAGTCTCTGTTTTCCTGCTAAGTCACCTAGATACTAGCAAACACTATAGCTACAGTTGCTTAGGTAATGCCTGGTCTGTACACTATTAGAACAGTATATAAGAACTCTCTCTGTTGCTATCTAGCTTCTATCTCAACCACTTGGTTATTGGGCTAGGTAAGCCTTTTGTCTGTATTGTAGCATAGTCACTAATACATTTTGATTATTGGGCTAGCTAAACAAGTTAGTACAGTTGCTGTGAGACCATGCTCCACATTGCCTAGTAGTTAGATCTACACAGTATCTCTTGTATTGTGTCAACACTAGTCTACATCATTAGATTGAGATCTTCGTGCACTTGGACCTCATCCCTCTATTCAGTGCTCTATGCACAAGTTTTAAAAAAGTTTATTCCCACCGTTTGAAGAGTAAGTCTCTTCAGCAATTGATGGCAGACGTACGCGCTTGGTGCTAATTCCTGCATAAACTCAGTGCCCAAGGATTTGTCCAACCGCTCCTGCGCATTTAAATGCCCAGTGGATAAATGCCATCCCTGCCTCCACTGTGTGCTGCCTGAAGCTGTTTTCAACCAACTCTGTTGAGAATATGAAGCAGGTGCCTCGCACCAATGCATCACCACCAAACCCAACACTATCATTTGGCACATTTCCACACTTCTGCCTCCAGTATTCTCACTCCTGCGCGTAGACTAAGATGCCATCAAATATGCTAAGCTCACTGCGTATGACAACCACTAGCACTACCAAGTGCAGCGAGACTAAGCTCGCACCAGGCAGAACATGCACACTAGCACCTTCTCCAGCCAATCTCTAGCAGACCGCATCACTACCGCTCCCTCTTATACATCTATTGCCCTAAAGTCTGTCACGATTGACTTCTCCAAGCACACAAACGCCGACCTCGCCTGTATCTTTGCACCTTGCTTCGTGGTCACACTCAAGTGTTTCAACATCCTTGAGACCGTCAAACTAGTTGACATTGACAGCAATCATCTAAGCAATATCTTCAAATTTTAAGACTGCCTAGCTCACCTTGACTGTACTCTCAAAGACATTGCCAATGTTGTCATCTATGGCAAGTGGAAACACTATGAGGATGGCTTAAGAGAGATCAAAGAAATTTCCTTTCAGGGACTCCGGCACAACTGGTTTAAAGTTTATAAAGCACTTAGCGCCATTTGAAATAACAGTTACTTTGATTAAAGTGAGAAAGCTGGACAACTATATACTTTTCAAATATGTAGACTACAACAAGGAAAGAATCCTTGATCCACGCATTCTAGACTACGCACTTGAGCATGTTGCTAAGTTAGAAATAGCAGTATTATTCAAAGAACTTCCTTTCCACTTTCAATAAACCCATTCTTGGTACTCTCAAACACTGTGGCAAACTCTTGTCTAGTGTGTTTTGCATTCTCACATGCTTATCATTTCCAAGAGGCTCGTGATTACTACATCAACAACAAACAGAATCTAAACACTTGCACAAACTACCCCTGCCCAAATCACTATTATAAACATCCCACTGTGCCTATCGCTGTCGAAGTCCTGCCTTGGCTGTTTATAAACAGAAAACAGGAATGAGAAATCTGCGAGCAATACAATCTGGATGAACACATCACTGACAATACAGATCTTACCCTCGACGACCTTTACACCAACCGCGCATTATCTAGCAATATAGATTGACCTGTTACTGGGCCTTCTGGCCAAAATACTCTGGCCGACTCCTTGGCTAATTCTACAGCCACACTGGTCAACCCATCAGCACAGGCCATCATGCAAGATATGATGAACCTCATAGCCACATTAATCCAGAACATCAACAATCTCACAATGAACGTGAACCAGTTTATTGCAAACACACATTAGTTTCTGCTTCTCAATATCAATCCATTGTTTAAAACCTGCGACATTTGATGGTAAATCTTTGGAGAAAGCTAGACTCTTCTGTAGTGCCTTCTGTGTCTACGTCAGGGTGAACAAGGAAATATTTGCACAACGCAATGCTAGCGACGTCATCTGCTATGATGCAAATGTTAACTGGCTAGTGGATGCAAACAAAATAGTTAGCACCATCCTCTCGTTTATGATGGAAGACATGGCAGTTTGGGCCCATCCACATGTTGAAGAACTCGCTGAAGGGTACACTCCATTCAACGCCTTCTGGACAGAATTTGTCAAGTAATTCTCTGCTAAATTTGAGCTTATAGACGCTAAAAATGAGTCCAAACAAAAGCTCATGTAAATCATGCAGAAGGTGATAGC
>NW_006768255.1:0-2860 GCF_000300595.1 Phanerochaete carnosa HHB-10118-sp
CCAAAGTACTTCTGAAGGTCAGACGCCGCCAATGCCGCAAGCCATAAATTGCAGACTCTGTGTGCCATGTGAACTACTTTGTTCTCGGGCAACCCATACGCGCCTGCGGCGGCGGCCGCTTCCTGCCTCAGGGCGTGAAATGTCGGGAGGTATTTTCTGCCGGAAGAAGATATGCCAAGTTGTAGAAGAGGGGAAAATACATTCTTCATGAAACAGGCTGCAATCACCAAGGCCAAGAATTTGGGGGTTGCGCTGACCGAATGCCTGTCAGACGCGTGTACGATGGAAGCGTACTCGTCCTTAGATCTCTTCAACAGGTCAGTGAGCAGGAAATCGCGAGCCTCCATCATGTAATGACATTTGAGCGTAAGGCTAAGCGCGGCATCGTGTTCTCGCCGCTTGAGATGATAGTCCATTTGGACGACGGCGCCATGAATGTAACTGGCGGCGGCGCTGTGAGCCGCGAGGTCGTCTAGTGCCGAGTGAATCCTTTGGTCGGAGAAGTCTTGAGGGACGTGCAGGTCCTCGAATTTGTAAGAGTAGTTCCGGAAGTACGGACGTATTTCCAACATGTTGAGAGTTGCAGGCTTTAGCTCCTGCAGTCGCGGCCACAGCTCCATAATTGCTTGGAAATCCCTTTTGAGGAGGGCCTTGTCTAGTTTGATACATAAATCTGTGACCAGAGGACCGTTCCTGACTAGAGCCGCGGACGCTTCGAGGGCAGCAGTGATCGCGTTAGGATCATGGCCAAAAAGCGGCTCCGACTCGTACAGAGGGGAGTCAGAGGGAGAGTTGTGCAAATAGGAAGGAGACGCTCCAGTTAAATTGAGATACGTGACTTTCGTATGTGTGAACCTGATTCGGGGCAAGCGGAAACCAAGGGCACGAGAACGCAGATCTACAAGCGCTGCCAAAGTACCGTGCGCTCAAGGAAGCATCCGGGTCTGACGAAACGCGGGCAGCCATAGATGTGAGCTATGAAGTCCTCGCATAGTGAGCGGGCTATATCTAAAACCATGCAGAGAGGATTCAGCCGTCTATCAAGTGTTTAGGACAGACACCGACCAGCGGGAATCGGATGGTCCAGAGCCAGGATCATTACTGTAACGGCCGCTTGTGCCGCAAGCACCCGGCTCAGGCGTCTGAGCCACGTGCTGAAGTTGAAATGCTTGCTTGGTCTCAGGCCTTCACCTACGCTCCGCATTAATGTGCTTTGAACGGTCGTTTCTTCGATAAGATCATGATCGTTAAAAGAGTACTACACGGCTGCACGGATGAGACTGTGGAGCTCAAGATCTGGCAAATTTTGGGATCCGGACTATCGTGATCTTTGAGGCTTGGTTTTCGTCTGAGATTCGTACGACCGAAATCATGATTTTGTGCAATGCGAAATCCGCCCCAATCCGAGATCTCCCCGCAACAGAATGGCGCCCACAGAGCCTCAGAGCTCACGTTCGTTCGTGTTCGACACATAAAAGTGCACATTGAATGACGGGAGACTACAATAGAACATATGTATAACCTAGGCTGCAGGATATTGAGCCATGGCGGATGCTGGAGCAGCAGGCTGCGGGATGGAGAACGGTCCATCATCAAGCTCACTGGTACCTTTGCCCCCACAAGACCGGTATGCTGCCAGTATCGTGGTCATCCTCAAGGAGACCACTGCATCTCCAAATCAGGTTCTGCTTTGGTACTAGAGCTATCTGAGGGCGCCGGGGGTGCAAGGAGCATCTCTGCTTGCGCGGGTAGTGATCACTCAGAAGAATGTGGACTTGGCTGCCACAGTCAGCCCAGCTTAGTTGTCAAATATCTGGTCGAGCGGATTGCTAGGTAGCTGAGGTCATGAATAGACCCTAGAGGGTTCATCTCTAGTTGGTCGTCAGCCGCGGCCTGATCAGCCCCAGGCAGTTCAGCAAGGCCGGCCGGTATATGCGGGTGGAGTGGTTGACATGGGCATGATGCATTCGGCAAGCTCAACAAGGTGTATGATGTGCCAAAGGTGTTGCGTAGAGGCAGAACCGAAACACGATTGGTGAGCCGATCATACTCGAGGGGCGATGAAGGAGGCAAGGGTGGATTTGCGCGGTTTCGACATAAAGACGCGTTCGATACACTCAGGATACTGGCGGGCATGGACATAGGTTGAAATCGACACGGCTGTCAAGCTCGCGTACACATGTGCTCGCGTCGTGGTGAAGAGCCTCTGAAGTGGCATGCCTAGTTCCCCACAGTTCAGTGCTGCGAGCACAAGAACTCATTTGCACAAGTCTTAGGCGCAGAATTTCTGACGGGCGGACTCACGATTCTTGGGTGTAGAGAATATGGTCAGATTCTCGGATGCGGAGTATCTTGAGACTTGTATGACATGGTCAGACAAAAACCAACGCTCAACAATCAGATTCTCGAATGACCAAAATCGCGCCCGCGTGATGTTCAATATCTCCCAGATACTGTCATCACAGTCTCATCCGTGCAGCTGTGTAGTAGGTTGTTCGACAGCAGCGTAAGGCGCCCTTATCTCGTAACGTTTTCGACTTTCATACTATTACACCGCCAAAAGTTCCACGGGTGGTGACCAGACGGGAGGTACTGGAAAGTTCCTGGACGATGACGCCCGAATAAGACACGTGAGCGCCCGATTTTCATCATATTTCGCCTCTGGCCACAGAGCAGTTCCAGACACGGATGGAAGCCAGGCGTGAAGATGGGTGGTAGAGACATGTCTTCGCTGGTAGAAGCCACCCGTGTATTTGTGACCCTCGGAACTCTGGTAGTCTGTCATCTTGCCGAGTTCGTGGAGTAGTCGACAGCGCAGGTGCATCACGCTGTCGTAAAGAAAAGGTTAGGATAAGAAAAG
>NW_006768256.1:0-2856 GCF_000300595.1 Phanerochaete carnosa HHB-10118-sp
CTTCGGTTGCCAGGCCTATCGCCATATACCCGGGGATAAACGCAAGAAACTCGATGCTAACGCTGAGAGTCTAGTGTTTATCGGCTACGAGACGAATTCTAAAGGTTATCGTCTATGGGATAAACGTAGCAGAAAGATCACCACGAGTACTGATGTGATATTCGACGAGTCGATCTTCCCCAACAAACTCCTACCCTCACCGTCCTCGACACAACCGACCGGATCTACATCCACGCTGCCGTCATCTGTCGAACTCGAACTACCACCCCTTAACACGCCACCGGCTCCTACGCAGCCGCCACAGCCTGTACCACCTCCTACTCAACCCATCACACCAAAACCGCCTACAGTATCCCAAATACCACGCCTTACACCTCGAACAGAGTTGTATCCAGCTCCGCCAATCCCGCCAAGTGCACCGGTCAAGCCTGAATTCAAAGGCAAGGCCAAAGCCTCACCATCTCGCGTCGTCGCCCCTCCACCACTCCAGCCAAATCCCAACACTACCTCGTGGGACTACAATCCCTTCACCAACCCTGAGCATGCCACGACGTCATCAGGCGTCCGCCGCGGTACCCGCGAGTGAAAAGCAACTCAGAAATGGACGAGTATTTGGCCCAGAGAGACCGAAGCAGACATCGAGGAAGCACTGAACACAGGCAAGGAACCGGGCGACATCGCTGCGATCGTAGGCAACTCCTCCATCGCTGGAGAGCCGCGAACCTACAAACAAGCAGCTGATGCACCGGACTCAGCGGAGTGGATGACCGCCATGCAGGCCGAAGTCACTGGCCTTCTGGAACAAGGCACCTGGGAACTTGTCGACTTACCAAAGGGTCGCAAGGCGATCAAGTGCAAATGGGTATACGTTGTCAAGCGCAACAAGAACGGAGAAGTGGATCGCTACAAGGCAAGGCTCGTAGCCAAGGGGTTCACGCAAGTTCAAGGCATCGACTACGAAGACACCTTCGCTCCCGTCGCCCGTCTGGAATCCTGGCGATACCTCATCGCCCTAGCGACTATCCAAGACTGGGAAATCCATCAGATCGACTTTGATAGAGCATATCTGAATGGAGAACTCGACGAGGAGCTCTACATGGAGCAACCTGAAGGTTTCATAACGGACGCAGGCAAAGTATGCCGCCTGCGGAAAGCAATATACGGGTTAAAGCAAGCGGGACGAACATGGTTCCTCACGCTCAAAGCCTGTCTCGAGGACATTGGATTCGCATGCCACGACGCCGGCGACGTATCCATCTTCATTCGCCGTCAACGAGGGGGATCCACTCAAATTTTAGTGGTTTACGTTGACGACCTAACTATGATGGGAAACAGCCTCGATCTCATCCAACAAACGAAAGAGGCATTGAAGGAAAGGTTCCAACTCAAGGACCTTGGCGAACTCAAGTACTACCTCGGCATTCGTGTCACGAGGGATAGGGGGAGTCGAGCTACATACCTCGATCAGGAAACGTACATTGAGTCTGTTCTCAAACGATTCGGATACGAAGACTGCAACCCCGCATCCACACCACTCGGCACTGACATCGTACTCAAAAAGAACGAGGAAGACCCTGCGGACTGCCCACAAGACCGCATCAAGCTCTACCGCTCACTCCTCGGCTCACTCATGTACGCCATGCTCGGGACTCGCCCCGACATCGGCTTCGCCGTCGCCCGACTTTGCCAATACCAGGCAAACCCTTCACCGAAACACGTAGCTGCCGCCTATCCTGTTCTCAAGTACCTCCGCGGCACCTCCAACTATCGACTCTGTCTAGGTCAGAACGACGAGACCGATAGCCGTTTGCTCGGTTACACCGACGCAGACTTCACGAACGACAAGGACAACTCCGTCTCAACATCCGGCTGGGTTTACAAACTCGGTAGAGGCGCGACCAGTTGGTCTTCTCGCAAGCAACGCTCTGTGGCTCGAGACACCTTCGACGCAGAGTACTTCGCAGCCGACGAAGCAGTCCGACATTTACAGTGGCTTGAAATCTTCGCTGAGTACATCGAACACCCACTCGCGAAGCCTGTCCCTCTCCACTGCGACAACAAATCTGTCGTTGATGCTGCCCAGTCACCCAACGTCAAGCATCGCACGAAACACACCCGCATCAAAGCTCACGCTGTTCACGAGCAATTCGAAGCAGGCTTGATCGAACTCGTTAGGATTCCCGGTGTCGACAATCCGGCTGATATTCTCACAAAGCCCTTACCGGCTGAGGTACACAGCCGTCACACCCAGTCTCTTGGCCTCGTTCCGTATCGCCTCGCCAAGGGGGAGTGTTGAAGCGCCTAGTGGCTCTGGCTCGGCGTTCCACCCGGCATGGACTTAAGGTGGACATCTTAGATTAGGCGCTGCTAATACGTAGATAGTGATTGGACAATCGTATGTAGTGTTCCCACGCACGGACTTCTTTATGGCAGGCTTCCCCATTCTAGCGGACTTTCAATTTTGCTTCCTTTTAGTATATAAGGACTCCTCTCGCATCCCCACTCTGCGTGCTCTTTCCCTTCGCACTCAGAGTAAGTCCCCTTCGTCGCCCTTGCGCATTATGTAGTATGCTCACCGGACCCCTGTCTAGCTAACACCGTGTGTATTAGGTACATAGCTATACAGCGTGCTCTTTCCCTTCGCACTCAGACTAACACCGTGTGTATTAGATCGTGCCTGCGTGCCACTCACCAGTTCGCGCTTGCGTAGCCCAGTCGTCGTACCACGACAATACTTCGCTATTGATCTGACAACACCGTTGCGCTTGGGCTGCCAAGATGCACACGACCGAAAACAGTATCTACGAGATAAGCGACGATCGATAGCTGGCTCTTTGTGGCACCATTCAGGGGCCG
>NW_006768257.1:0-2850 GCF_000300595.1 Phanerochaete carnosa HHB-10118-sp
CCGACATCCTGAGGAGTCACTAGGTCGTTGACACTTTCACTCCCCGCTCTTTAGAACCACTAATAACACCACATCGCTTGTCTGTCCTACCACCTACGCCTTCGCCGCTCGCACAACAATCGCATATTACTCCTAAACAGTATCCCCGTCGTACTTACAACATCGACGCGTCGCGTACAACCAATTGCCCCGAAAATGAACCACAATGTCCCCGAACAGCGCCCGCGCCACATCCCCCGCCTCGCCGGACACAACGTCCACACTCGCGAGCTTACACGAGCTAGACAGACCAATCGCGTAGCTCGACCGCTGGCTCAAATTAACTAGCCCCCTCGCATCCGACGCGCCTCCCGAACTCCAGGGCGTGGCACAGCGGAAGCTCATCGATATAAGCGACATGCGCGCCCAGAAAGAGAGTGGGCGGGATCGGGTGCGTGCCGAGCTGTTCGGCGCTGCGAGCGGCCACGATGGCCACGTCACCGAGTCTGATGTCGAGGCAGACGGTCAGTCCAGCGACGACGACAGCGGCGCCGGCAGCGACGATGACAGCGACGACGCACAAGGTCAACTTCTGCCTGTTCGCCGACATGTCTCGCCACCACTCGAGCACTTTGAATATCGCGTCGTGAGCCCTCCGTCAACTTTCCCGCAGAACTGGGGTGAGTTCCGCTTATCTGATATTCGATTTGGATAAATATTTACTCCCCTGCGTGGCTCTAGCTCGCTCAAGTCTTGGGCAGCCGTCGCATGTCCCCAAACACAACGGCCAAGCATCCAGAGACGACGACGTTCGACAAGCGGCCCGTACAGCGGTATCCACCGTTGGCCAGTCCGCATCGAACAGACAAACAGCGAACACAGCCGTACAAGGCGCCGCCTTGTCTCGCAACCACCCCCTTGCCCTCCGATGCAATGCATCTTCGGGCTGCGCCGACCGCATCGAAGCCCCAGCCGTCACAATCGATCATCGTGCGCTCTCTCACCGTCAGCTCTAGACGCACGCACCTACGGCAGAGAACCAGAAGGGAAAAAAGAGAGCACTAGAGATCGTGGAAGTCAAGGAAGAGGAGGTCGATGAAAAGCCTAGGAAGAGGCACGCTGCGAACAGGGAGAACTTTACCGCCAGATACAGCAAGTACGACGATGAAGAGCGTGTCCCTGAGGGACCCAGACCTAAGCGCAGCAGGCGCAACCCAGTCCGCTCGTCCTTATGCCATCCGTCTCGCCATGTGGAGAACCATGACCGACTCCGTGCGGCTGGTGTTTCCAACGTGCCAACAGCTGCGCCCATCGCGGTTGTTGCTCGCCTTGCCCCTGCAACAGCCGCACCGGGCGCCGCGCCAGGGCCCGCCGTCGTTGCGCCGGCGGCGCAGCCAGCCCAAGGCGCCTTCGTTATCATACCGCCTCCGCCCGCCCCTGTATACCTCCCGCCAGTTAACCAAGCACTCGCCGCTCTCCCTGACCCACCGTACAGCATCGCGCTGCCTCCGATCGTCGCACCCCAGCCGGCGACGACGCAGAACCTCAGGATGCAGCTTGGCTTCGTCATGGTGTAGCAGCGCATGGTTTCCTTTCCAATGTGACACAGAGAGATAGTCTTGAATTGGTCGTGGAATTTGTAAAGTAGTTGGCCCCCTTCTATCAATTTTTTGTTGCACACCTCCGGACGAGCTTGAGCAAGACTTGAACTGGCGGTCTGCCGCTGAGACAACAGAGTTCCCTTTGCTGCGAATATTGAATAAAAATGCGACGCCCGAGTGCTGTGCCACAACAAAGATGCATGGAGGAGGAGGGAGTTGGAGGGACGCGGCAGGATTCTGAAGATAAGTCGGAAGCCGTGAAGATTTTTTGCTCTGCGGTAGCATCGTGGCGTCTGGTCCATCGGGGTCCTGGTTCACGTGACTAGAGACGCTTGGACAGTCGAGACCCCGGATTGGTTTGCGACGAGTTACAACCTCTTCTGGCCTGGACTGTGGGTGACCGACTCCAACGACTATAACGATATTCAAGGCAGGTCGATTTATGCAGCATGACAGGCAGCAGAGAGCTACGCATGCTAGTATATATACTGAAGAACCGAGTCCAGTAACTTGAAGGTCGTGGTCGTGTGATGTTGGCCCCGGCCGGGGATCCCGGATGAAGGCCTTGTGACGACACTCGACCTGCATAAAGGAACATCTCTCTTCAAGCCAACAAACTTGTAATTATACACGCGAGGGGCTGTGCATGGTCTGGCCTGGTCTCGCTGCTTGTTTAGATCGTCACCCATCGTCGGTCCGCACAATTATTCCACCCACCACTGCACTCACCGCTCGCTAGCTGACTCGATTTGCCGACTCCAAGGTGTTTTCGAATGTAGCGCTTCCATACGCGCCAAATAAAGGCCTGTGCATCAGTGTTGGGCAGTCAATGACCGAGTCATCCCAGTCACGGTCATTGACTGACAGCTGGTCATTGATGGGTCAATGACCCAGTCACGGTCAATGACCGGGCGGTTTCATGGGTCCCGCGTGAGCAAGACGCCGGTATTGAGCGCTCGACGAAGCGGGAACCACGCTCGCACGAAGCAGTAGCAGCTATCGATAACGCACGGCAGTAGGGTACTATAAGAATATCGAGCCCTGCTGTGTACACACATACTACTAGTTTTTGATTAAAACCATTCTCTCCTGCTGCGCCTTTGGCCTTTCACCTGGGCAATCTCCATCTGGTCATGCACCCTAGTAGCCCAGCCGGAGCAGTACCAAATCTCCCAAGCCGTCCGAGGGCTCATACTCGCGGATGGTGGCGAGGATTCTTCATAGACCACCCTCTGCTAGCCCAGAAGCATTCCGATGCTTTTAGCAACCC
>NW_006768258.1:0-2844 GCF_000300595.1 Phanerochaete carnosa HHB-10118-sp
GTTGATACTTGCCAAATTGGGTGAGGCACGATGTGGTCCCGCCTGTTATCTCACCTGCACACCCAAGCCCACACATTTGTGTCCTTCATAATGACAGTGCAATGGGCATTTCCACGGTGCGTGTTTCATGAAAGAAGCTTAACAATTGCACCCTGTCCAACATTCCTGCTGATGCCCTTTCAAATGTCCAGCGCCGGATGGCAGCGATCATGTCTGCTCCTGCTGGCACTGGCAACTGACTGTATCTACATCTCAGTATGCGATAGCTAGCCCCATTCACATGATCGTCGTGATGTCCAAAGAAGAAGTCTTGACTGACATTCAATATGATCAAGCTCGTCCCTTCATAGCTGAAGTTGTCAGACCTTTCGCATCTCTCCCAGAGGTCACGGCGCCCCGTCCTGGTGTTGGCCACCCTCCAAATTCAAGAATAAGGCTCTCGCCATCACCAACAAGTTTAGGGAGGTCTTTGGCTTGCCTCTCATTCACTCTGACCCTAGTTTCAACAATGTCCACAATGAGAGCGATGGAATTCTCATAACTCTGCCCTTCATAGGTACACCTATAGAGTGGGAGCGAAAGCTCGTACCAGTTTGCCCTGACAACTTCTGCAATAAGAACGACGGAACAACTGTACACGAGCATGAGTGCTCACCATTCTACTCATACGAGCTGGAAGGGAAGGACAAGGGAATGGGAACACCACCACCGGGTGCAGGAAATGTGGCATCGCAGCGTCATGACAGAATAGCAGATGACATGGAGATAGGAGTAGTGCTGGAGATCATGGTTACTGGTGATGACGGCGAAGTGGAGAAGGCGAAGACAAAAAGCCTGGAACCCAGATCTGAAATTGGACATAGCAACATATACGACATGGTGCTCACGGGCGGTGGCATGAAGGGGGACATGAAGGTGCTCGGCGTGATCATGGTGGTGATCCACCATGCCGTCGGCCTCAACGCGCAGGACTCAGATGGAAAGAGCGACCCATACATCGTGCTTTCATACACCAAGTTCAGCAAGTCGCTCCACAACACGCGCATCATTATACCCTCTAAACAGAGGTCCTTTCTGGGTTAGAGGGTGCCTTATGGCATGCACAACTTGGAAATAAGAAAAGGTAATGAAGCTGGATGATAAATAACACAGAAACATTAACACTGATATACCCGATTATGCACAGTGGCACAATCGGGCATGAGCTCTTTGCATGCTTGAGACATTTAATCTACATTGGATAGGTACAGTACTTATACCTGATTGTGCACAGTGGCACAATCGGGCATAAACTCTTTCTGCAGGCATTATACCCGATTGTGCACAGTGGCACAATCGGGCATGAGCTCTTTGCATGCTTGAGACATCTAATCTACATTGGGTAGGTACAGTACTTATACCCGATTGTGCACAGTGGCACAATCGGGCATGAACTGTCTGCACACAACTGCACAATCAGGTGTTGATCTAGCTGTTTCAGCAAAACAAACTTGGTGGAGATAATGTAGTGTGTTTATATACACCTATAAATGACAGTAGAGTAATTCCGCTTAGCTGCATACAAGCTGTTGTTGACCAGTAAAGCTTGCTGAACAAGTTGCAAGTGGATGGATCTTTTACAAGCTACTGCCAAGCAGCTACAAAGTGTAGCAAACTTGGCGGAGGTGATGAGAAGCATTTATATACACTTTTAAATGATGATAGAATAGCTCCGCTTATCTGTATACTAGTTATAGTAAATCAGCAAGCTTGGTATAATTGAGTAATGCACAGATTTATGGCAAGCTGCTGTTATATTAGCTACAATGTATAACTAACTAGATGGAGGGAGTCTGGAGCATTTATATACACTTACATATGATTATAGAATAGCTCCGCTTAGTTGTATATAAGCTGTAATTGATTAGCAAGCTTGCTATGGTTAAGTTACAAGCAGATTTCTACAAAGTTGCTGTTAATTGGCTACAATGTATAACTAACTAGATGGAGGTAGTCTGGAGCATTTGTATACACTCATATATGATAATAGAATAGCTCCGCTTAGTTTTATATAAGCTATAATTGATTAGCAAGCTTGCTATGGTTAAGTTACAAGCAGATTTCTACAAAGCTGCTGTTAAATGGCTACAAAGTATAACCAACTTGGTGGAGGTTTATGTCCGATTGCACACAACTGCACAATCAGGTGTTGATCTAGCTGTATCAATCATGCATATACTCTTCATGCCTGATTGTGTAGCTGTGCATAATTAGATGTTGAACAAACTACCCCAAGTGTATACAAAGTAAATACTTGATTGTGCAGCCAGGCACAACCAGATGTTGAACACACTGTTTCAAGTGTGTAGACATCACACTTTTAACTGTGTAGCTAGATGCAATTGTATGATGTTAAACAAGTTATCTCAAAGATGTACAAAGCATATTATATATTTTATATCAATTATATATTAAATTAAATGCATCAAATGAAGCAAGTGTGCACAATTCTGACTGTCCTTTGAGTGAAGACTTCAGCCTCTTTTCTCCATTTAAAGGTACATTTCTTTTTACCTAGGAGTGTTGCCCACTGTGTGAGCTTCCACCATCACTGTTATTGTCCTTCTGTACTGTTCTCGTCCTCCTCCTGGACATCAGTTTATGCATGCACAGTAGATAGCTTTTGAGCATATTATAAGGCCCCTTTTTCATATAACCTGTTCAATTGTGATATTCAGACAGTATTTATAACCTTGTAGCACTGCTTTCATGACTTCCAAGGATGATTCTTGGGCAGAGCCCAGCTATCATCAGAGTTCTTATAAATTAAGTAGTTGACATTGATGCATATAGAGAACATGATGC
>NW_006768259.1:0-2843 GCF_000300595.1 Phanerochaete carnosa HHB-10118-sp
TACCTTTTGTCACGTCCACTCTTCGCCAATGGCACAAAGAAGAGCTTGGCCTCTTCTCCAGTCTTGTTGATGGTGCACGAGCTCGGCTAGTGCGTATATATATCTCCCAATCGCATGGTCGCTAATAAACCCGCGAGCACAGAAGGACGGCGATCCCCCGTCGTTCGCTACGTATCTGATAGACCAGCTGCAAGGACTTGACTTATCAGACGCTAAGGTCTCCTATCTCGCAGGATCCATGTTCGGGGCACGCTCAGACACAGTGAGCGGCTGATATCCTGCTCGTACTCCGTCAGACTTTACTGACGGTAGTTGCTCATATGTAGAGCGCCAATACTATCGCATTTATGATCATGACGGCGGCTGTTCACCCCAAGGCTCAGGCAGAAGTCCAGGCACAGGCAGACAGCGTGATTGGCAGGGATAGGCGTAAGTGCTGAATCGATTTCGCTGTTGTGGTACTTATCGCCGCCCTCAGTGCCAACATTCGATGACGAGAGCCTTCTTCCACTCGTGACTGCGTTCATCTCGAAGTTTATCGATGGCGTCCGGTCAGTTATGGGGATACGCACTACGTAACCCGATGCTCCGTTCGGCTCTGATGGGTATGATTTTCTGCAGGCTTCGCCCATCGCGCCACAACTGATATACGACGGGTATGCCTCAGGAATACGGCGTCTGTTCGCGAGCTGACTCTTATCTCCCAGGGTGATTATGTGATCCCTGCAGGTGAAACTGTCATCGGAAATCATTGGTTCGTATCATTTTATGATCGTTCGGCTTGTGCTGAGACTTGTTCAAGGGACATCGCGCGCGACCCGGACGTCTTCCCAGACCCAGAGGAATTCATACCCAATAGGTGGTTCGACAAATCCGGCAAGCTCAAGGAAGACATTACCTCTTTCAATTTTGGCTTTGGCTGACGGTGCGCGGAGCTCGAGACTCCGCCAGACTTTGCGCTGACGCTTACTGTAACGCAGGGTATGTGTTGGGCAACATGTGGCAAACAAGTGAGCGCAAACGTTTTATGATTCAGTTGGACGCCGTTGACGTTTTAGTAGCTCCCTGTTCATGGACACGGCGCTCACCCTTTGGGCATTCGACATCAAAGAAGATCCCGCTCAGCCGATTGATACGATGGGCTTCACAGACACCGCAAAAGTGCACGTTCGGCCGTTCAAGGCAGGTTTCACCCCGCGAATCCCCAGGTTGAGGGAGGTCGTAGAGTCGTGCATGGACTGATATGGTCTTCAGATGAACGAGACCCGAACATGTATTCTACTCAGTATGTGCACCGAAAATATAGCCATCCGATTCACACTTGCAGAGTTGAGACAGCCGGGCTCGTCGCCGTCGGCAACCGCAAGCAATCATACCTGAGTTGCACATCTAGAGAACACACGGCGTTAGCAGTCGGCCGCAAGCAGCAACTGATCGACTCGTACGGGATCCGTATAACGACAACCAGATTGGAGATGGCGCCGCAGACGACCTTGCGGCAAGCTACCTCCTGCGAAATGCGCTGCCATACCTCTGGTGTGCTGAAGATTGAGGCCTTTGACTTACGATGCTCATGCTACGATATAGAACTTTCCGTCTGCCGCACTCACCAAAGTTTCTCATCTCTATGAAGGTCGAAGGTGGACAGAAATAAATATCTGGTGTTCGCAGAGCCGAATCTTGTTTTTGCAGCAGCCGACAGCTTATTTCACTGTGATATACCTAGTTTATTCGTATTTTTGTGAATCCACATGCATCTACACTCGACGTTGTGCGCAATACCGCAAATAAGTGTACAAAGATGCACCCAAGCCGCATTTCGTCCGCATCAAAACTCGTTCTCGCAGCCTGGAACTCGTTTTCGCGCGGCGCTTATCATTGATTTTTCCTGTTTGAGCTATCGTTATATCTAGATATGGAGAATCTGTGATGAGAACTAATGCACAAAGGTGCACAATTGTGCACATAAATATCATGCCCATGACTCTCAAACTCCCAGTTGTGTCTGTACCGGGGCACAGATTTGAACAAATGTGCACTTACTTGCATGATCACACACATCAGTGAGTATAGATGTGCATAGATTCACTAACACACGAATAAATTAGGTATATTACAGTGAAATAAACTGTCGGCCGCTGTAAAAACAAGATTCAGCGCTGCCAGCACAAGATATTTATTTTTGTCCACCTTCGACCTTCATACATCTCACTAAGAGAACGCTACAAGAAGAGCGATCTACCGGAAGCTGTGACTCACTCGTTCATCAAAGTATATCTTCTGCCGGTGCCGGTAGGAGTCGTCTTCGGGCGCTTCGTATATGGTAGTAAGGTCCAGTTTTTGTGCTCGCTATGTGTGTAATCCGTTCCCGTCCATTGATCGCCAGCTCATGCGATTTGCGCTGCTCTAGAAAGGTCTGGTCACCCAGAGGCAGGCGTGCACTGACTCTCATCTCCATCTTAATTCAACTTTTCGTTTCCGTCGTCCACGAGAGCGCTAGATCTGCATCATGACGCAGCACTTTCACAACGTGGTTTGTCCTTTGTCTGTCCTCACGGCACCGTTTGCTCCTGTCGGAAATTCGCCACACGCAAGGTGCGCACCGTCGGACTGACATTTGCGGTGCCCAAGTGTCCCGAACCTACTGAGGTGAGTAAATATATCATCCTCTCCGATCAAGAGGACGGGCACGATGCTGGTCCCAGCCTGCTCCAATGCAGATTTCACCCGCAGAAAGCGCAGTATAGTACACTATATGGTGCAGCAGAGCAGCTACGTTAGGCTGGATATATTTATTTTCTACTGTGTTACTTGTCTGCTGTATGGCAAACATGACGCCAACT
>NW_006768260.1:0-2842 GCF_000300595.1 Phanerochaete carnosa HHB-10118-sp
TTTTGCCTGTTTTTTCTTTCACAGGTGTGATGCTGATCTGACTTTTCTCTGCTAGTCCTTTGGCAGTCAATCTACAAAGCACAAGCATGATACTACAATATACACCGGCATGGTACTACAATGTGCACTAGCTGACAAAATACACATGAGAGTGCAGCTACGTGCAGCTCTTCATGTATATGCTTGCTATGCACTAGTCCAAGCACACTGCGTCTGAGGCAGGGCTCATTGCAAAGGTTAAGCTTGATCTGCTGTCATGTGTTGAGATGCGCGCCATGCGCCCAGGTGACACCAAGCATGACATGTACAAAGACACAGGTGCAGTTGAGAGTATGCTGCTTGTCATGTTTGAGCTGGAGTATAGTGATAGTATTGAGCAGCTGGGGGTGGAGATGCAGGTCGAGATGAGGATGTGGTTTGATGCGATCCAGTTTTTGCTATAAGAACAATGCATAACTGTACTATTATGGCTCTCTGCTGTATTGCATTAAAACGGGGCCACAGCTTTGCACTGTAATGCATTACTCTGGCAGCTAGGACACTTAGCACTAAACATGGCCACAGCTTTGCACTGTAATGTATTACACTTTTGACAGCCAGAAGACTTAGCACTTGGTGTCATGCAATAAAATACTTATGTGGCTCTTTTGATATGGTAATTATAGCTAGATTTTAGCTCTTGTGCACATTAATTTTGCGCTGCTGCTTACAAGAC
Organism: Phanerochaete carnosa HHB-10118-sp; assembly: GCF_000300595.1. Classification (NCBI taxonomy): domain Eukaryota; kingdom Fungi; phylum Basidiomycota; class Agaricomycetes; order Polyporales; family Phanerochaetaceae; genus Phanerochaete; species Phanerochaete carnosa. Next base: position 716 of record NW_006768260.1, read on the forward strand.
CCATATTTCTGGAGTCATTCCACTCATAAACCATTTGAAGTTGATTATATAAGCAGACTTCTGCCACCTTAGCATGAGTAGAGTAGAAGTCATCAATTCACACATTATACACACAGCATTATGCATACAGCCCAAAGCTTATAGTAATGTAAAATAAATTAATATATATATATATATACATTACAACTCTAGCTCCATGTATGCAATAATAGCTTTACTTTCCTCAAGCTCCAATACTCCATCATCATCATCATCACCATTATCCTCAACACCTTCAGTGTCTATATCAGGCACTACATCGAGGAAGGAAAATATTAGGCCCTTGAGTGGGTTACAGCTGTCAGCAGTGCCAGCGGAGTTGATATTGGTACTGCACATACCTGCAAGCTGCTTCATCTTCTGCCATGCGAGGTCTGCTTATTGTGCCAGGCCATGACAAATAGACGCCTGCTAAGCTGTATATGCCGCAAGTTCTTCTTGTAGCACAGTACTTGCATCCGGTCTGAGATTTGCACATTGATTCCACCACTCAGCCTTCTAGAGATAGTATTGGACTGTTCTGCACAATTCCTCAGACAGTAGAAGGAGTTCTTCTTGCCACTGCATGCAGTGAGTGCAAGCTTTCATTCACTTAATGTGCATACCTGCACAATATATTAATGTATTGCCACTTGGTAGTAGTCTATTACTTGCATGAGTCGATACCTTTGCTGTCCGTTTTGTCGGCACTGCATCAGATCTATGATACCTTGTGTGAGTCCTTAGTGATGCGCTTCTTCTCTGGCTTTCGCATATTTTTCTTCTGCACAGTTTTCAGATCATCTGCATTGAAAACACGAATGTCTTCGCGCAGGAGTAGCAGGAATTCAGCATCATACTCCACACACTTGTTTCAGCTGCCGACAAGAGAATGGAATGCGTTCCATGTGGCCCAATACTTTTTGGCTGCACACTGCAGTCGATCTTCAATATTGTTGAGTGTGTCATTGGCACGCATATTCTGGTCTTGATTGTAGATATTGAGTTGCCTGTACTGTCAGAAGCAGGACCATATATGGAACTTTGTGTGTAAGTCTTCAAGCGCATCATTGCACTGTGCCTGTCATAGCAGCAACTCTGTGGGCATCAGGTCAAATGCAAAGCTGTCGAGTAATGCCTGCCTTTGTGCATGCTGTTGGGTCACTCATGCAGGATCCATCTCTTGAATGTCTTTATGCTCTATTTTAAGAATGTCGGAGGGAAGGAAGGGGTGGACATGCTCTGCAAGCTTGACAGAGGCTTTTGTGGTGGCAGCATTGATTTTAGAGGCTTCTGATATCAATAGGCAGTCATCCAGGGTAAGAATGGATGAGGTCTTCTGGGCTGAACAGCTGGTGTAAAAACTGCTTGTGGAAGGAGTAGTGATGCAATCAAAGCAGCTCAGACCAACTGGCGATGCAAAGAAAATGGGGATGGTATTTTCAGGACTAAATGTAGAGCCAGCTGTAAGAACAATAGCTTGGAGCAAAAGTAGTTGAGGGACAACAGACATGTAGACAGACTGGATTTCCTGAAATCGAGTGATCCATCTAGCAAATGTTGTTCAGCTCTCAAAAACCTTTGTCGCTATTGATAATTTTTCACATGCTGCCTTACAGCAAAGGGCACATCTGCAGGTAAGTAATCAATCTCATCAGTGCCATGCATCTCATGATATTAAACTCACTGTGCTTGCTCTAGCTCCAGGCCAATGACGAGGAGGGATGACAGCGACATGTTGTGTAGGGCAGCTTTCTTTCCAGTGCATACTTTCTCTTCTTCCTGCTGTGCTAGAAAACATTGAATCTGCAGTTCTGTAAAGGCTATTGCTCTATTAATAAAGAGCTGTGTGAGATTTTCAACATTGCTCATCATCCTGCTTCCAAAAATAAGGATCATTGTGCTTGATGTGATCCTTTTTCTCAATCAGTGATTATTGTCTCTCAGGTGGCTTTCATCTCAGATTGCAGCAAATGTGTAAGAGTTTCAAACTCTTTCTCTTGCTCCAATACTCACTGGCAGATGTTCATAAATTTGCAAGATAGAATTGATGCTGCATGTATGATCAATACTCATAGTTCACAAAGTGTTAAATAGTACCCATGTAAA
>NW_006768261.1:0-2841 GCF_000300595.1 Phanerochaete carnosa HHB-10118-sp
TTCAATTGATGCGCAGTTTGTCCGCGATAACAACATCGCTACAAAGAAACTGCCATCACCGGTCCCTGTCTATAATGCAGATGGCACGCATAATGCCGGCGGCGCTATCACAGACTTCGTTGAATTAAGGGTGGAAATTCAGAGCCATGTAGAACGACTTCCTTTCGCAGTTACCAATCTAGGGAAGACTCCAATCTTCCTTGGATACGAGTGGTTACAGATTCATAACCCATCTATCGATTGCCAAAAGCAAATCATTCATTTTGATCGGTGCCCGATTACCTGCAAATACGCAGCCTGATTAATAGATATTGATGCCGATCATGAGGAGCCCAGCGATTCGGAGGCTTGCCTAGAAGAAGGGGATAGAATCTTCATTTTAGACCATGAAACGTACTTCGCGACGGGAACAGCACACATTCGCACCACAGCCACTGATCTAGCGATCAAAGAAAGCCTGAAACACGAAGCCAAGACCTTTGAAAATACCGTCCCGAGTCATTATCACGACTACTCCGACGTATTTAGCAAAGAGGACTTTGATTCTCTACCGCAAAGACGACCGTGGGACCATGCGATCGAACTTACATCAGGCGCGCAACCGATCAGTTGTAAAGTTTACCCTATTTCTGTAAAAGAACAAAAAGAACTTGATGAGTTCATAGAAGAGAACCTCCGAACCAGGAGAATCTGACCATCAAAATCTCCGTGGGCTTCTCCTTTCTTCTTCGTCAAGAAAAAAGATGGACGACTTCGACCCGTACAAGACTATCAAAAGCTGAATGAGCTGACGATAAAAAACCGCTACCCACTTCCTTTGATACAGGAACTGGTGGACAAGTTGAAGCAGGCGCGGTACTTTACGAAATTAGACGTCCGATGGGGATACAACAACATCCGCATCAAAGAAGGAGACGAAGAGAAGGCAGCATTCCTAACAAATCGAGGACTGTTCGAGCCGCTTGTCATGTTCTTTGGTCTCACCAATTCACCGGCTACGTTCCAAACCATGATGAACGACATATTCCGAGATCTCATTAGTCAAGGACACGTGGTAGTCTATCTAGACGACATCATGATCTTCACTCAAGATTTAAAAGAACACCGTCGGATCACGCGGCAAGTTCTTCAAATCTTAAGGGAACACAAACTCTATCTGAAACCGGAAAAGTGCGAGTTCGAGAAAGCGGAGATAGAATACCTCGGGATGATAGTGAGAAAAGGAGTCGTTCGCATGGATCCCGTCAAGATAGAAGGAGTTGTCAATTGGCCACGGCCCGAAAGTAAACGAGACATTCAGGCATTTCTCGGGTTTACCAACTTTTACCGAAGATTTATCCGAGATTACGGCAAAATAGCAAAGCCACTCAGTTCACTAACGGGCAATGCTACCTTCGAATGGACCGTCGAACAAGAAGTAGCCTTCACAAGCTTAAAGGACGCCCTCTGTACAGCACCAGTACTAGCCATACCTAATGACAACGACCCATATCGAGTAGAATGCGACGCCTCGGATTTCGCCATAGGAGCGGAATTAGCCCAGAAGCAAGACGGCAAATGGAAGCCCGTTGCTTATCTGTCAAAAGCCATGACAGCCGCCGAAAGGAATTACGAGATTTACGATAAGGAACTTCTCGCAATCATGACTAGTCTTGATGAATGGCGTCAGTACCTTATGGGCGCCGTACATCCGTTTGAGATATGGACGGATCACAAGAATCTAGAATACTTCCGGAAGCCGCAGAAGCTCAACCGACGACAAGCCCGATGGGTAACCGAGCTAGCTGAATATCAATATTCGTTACATCACAAGCCCAGTAAATCTAACGGCAAAGCCGACGGACTATCTCGCCAAAAGAGGCACAATGCAGGAAAAGAGGACAATTCCGATATCGTATTACTAAAACCAGAACATTTCCGTGCCTTGATTCATAGTACTGTATTTAGTTTAGAAGGAATCGACCAGGACTGGGTCGCAGAAATTAAAAAACACAAAAAGAACCGAGATTCGTTAGTTACCGTAGCTTTACAGAACAAGGACAAAGACTGGAACGAAGATAGTACCGGACTCGTGACATGGAAGAATCGTATTTACGTACCAGTAAATAGAAAACTCCGTGAGCAAATCATTGCTCACCACCACGATACCCCATTGGCTGGACATCCTGGTCAATACAAGACACATGAGATGGTCACACGTAACTACTGGTGGCCCCGAATTAGAGAAGACATCAGGAAATACGTGGCTGGATGCGAGAAATGCCAGAAGACCAAGGTTCATACAACGCGTCCTACCGGACTTCTATTCCCCAACGAAATCCCTTCACGACCCTGGGAAGTAATCTCCGTTGACAAGATAGGTGTACTGCCGGACTCCTTTGGATACAACGCCATCCTCGTGGTCGTCTGCATGTACTCTAAGCAGATAATCGCGATACCAAGCACCATTGAGCTTAACGCCGAAGGGTGGGCAAAGGCACTCCGAGATAACGTAGTCGCACATCATGGATTACCCCGAAAGATCATCAGCGATAGGGGAACTGAATTCAAGAATCAGTTTATCTCCGAATTGTACCGATCACTCGGAATCGAAGCCAACCCTTCAACCGCGTATCATCCCCAGACAGACGGACAAACGGAACGCATCAATCGCGAGATAGAACAGTATCTCCGATTATTCATCAACTACTGACAAGCAGATTGGGCCGAATGGTTGCCACTCGCAACCTTTTCGTATAACAATAAAGTCCACTCATCTACCGGGTATACCCCGTTCTTCGTCAATAAAGGGTATCACCTTACGAAGGAATCCAACCGGTGCAAGAAGGACTAAGCGAAAAT
>NW_006768262.1:0-2838 GCF_000300595.1 Phanerochaete carnosa HHB-10118-sp
GTCTTGTCCGGGAGTTACCGTGGCTGTACGTCTTTGCCGCGTCACGGCCGGAGCCTCACATCCTGTCGGTGCTTTCAAACCCCAGCTCAGCCGATGTTGTACACCATATACGACTGGAGGACACGGCTAACAGTCACGATGATGTTGGACGTTACCTCGAGGAGACTTTACCGAAGATACCGTCATACGGCGATTACCTCGAGAAGCACCCGGACGCCCTTGAACGCCTCATCTCGCGTGCGGCCGGCGTATTCATCTTCGCTCGCATCACCGTGAACTTCTTAGACGAGCATCATAGTCATCCGGAGGAATGGTTTGAACTTCTCCTCTCAGGCGGGAGTCCAGCAGCAATGCCCCTCAATGCGCTGTATCTGCAAATCCTACGGTCCGCATTTCCCCCCGAAGACTTGCGCGCCTTACCTTCTGAACACAAGCGTCTCCGCTCCCTCCTGCGTTTTGTTGCCCTAGAAACCGAGTCAATAACTTCTGAGACCATTGCGTTTTACGAACGCGATCTGTCAGCCAGCGACATCTCCGACATGGTGGACCGCCTGCGCTCCGTGTTGATGATCGACCAGGACGGGGATGTGGTGCCCCCCCACGCGTCGTTTGGCGAGTTCCTTGTGGATAAGCATCGGTGCAGTGACGCGCTCTACCATGTGGACAAGGCTGAAGGGCATGCTCATCTTGCATGTGCTTGTCTAGCAGCTATGTCCTTTGAAAATTACATATATCGCCTTCGAAAACCGGACCTGCCGCCCCAGCTTGCACATGTCAACTTTGGCATAATGGTAACCTGCTGGCGGAGGCATGTTAGGCAAGCCGCATATACCGTGGAGTTGGAGGAGCAACTATCTCAGTTCGTGCAAGATGTCCGACTGGCCTTGCAAATATGGCACCACGGAGGACTTTGGTCTAGTTTCAGCAGGTATTCTGTGCAGAATGTATGGGACTATCTCCAGGTGGGTGGTTAGGTACTTCTCTCGTTCTGTATATGTCCGTTATATGCTGGTGTCATATTTATTGACTATTTATGCTGCAGCCCTCCGGAACCAGGAAAGCAATATGCTCCGAGTTCATCAAATTCGGTACTTATATCAAGCTATGGGAGCTCGGCGTAGTCACATCTCCAACTTATGCTCCACCACAAATCACCTCGGACGACATATCTCGGGCGATCCGAAAGCTTCCTCGTGAATACCAGAAGTTGCTTCCTAGCCTGGACCTCACAGTCGATAACAGCCGCTTGGCACGATATGAGGCCATCATGGCGGGTTTGATGACGGAGATAAACCGAGATGAAGCGACCAGGACGCTGTGGTCCAAATATTACTTTGTGCATGGGGAACTTTTTCGTTCGGACCTCGGTCGCTCTCAACCCAGCACGCGACCCCGTATGCTACGGCAGCCCATAAGCCCCCGCACTCGCAGGCGATCAAGGACCCCTCGCGCGCCCTCTGCCAACTCCGAACCCACTGCACTTAGCGTAAGGGCTTTGGGGGAAGGGGGAAAGAGTGCTGGGACTTGTTAGCTATACACTGGCACACTTCTTATTGTTTATATTCCTCCGCTGCTATTATTACACTCCCCAGTATGGTTGCATCGTTCGATGGCGTTCAGCTAGTATAAAAGAGCTTTGGCCTTGTCCTTCCTAACCTAGCGCCCCATAAGGTGCGTCGTCGAATACCGGCGCGTCGTAGGAGTCGACCTTGAGCGTTCCGACCAAGACATCCATCTCTTGCTCGCATGCATGCTTTGATAGCTCCCGGATATCCTCGGCCTCCTCGGGTGTCATTGACGATACGTAACTCTCGCCTTGAACACCTTCTCCACGACTACATCAGCAAAACCGCCAGCTCTTGGGAGGCAGCTTGGTATTGAGCAGCGGGCTTGGGCTTGACCATTCGGGCTTGGGGCGTCTTGGGCTTAAGCTCTCTGGCTTGGGTCAGTGTTGGTCTTGGGAATCGGCAGTATAGTCCTTCATCACTGCTTAAACTTTCAGACATAATCTTGTGCATTGTCTGGTGACAAATTCAATGTTTTCGTGACTACGGGCGATGGGAGGCAGCCTACCAGCAGCAGGACACACGAACACATACGGCGCTTATACATTGGGCACATGTTCTGCGCAAAATACCTACCTTCAGCACAATTATGCCCAGACGGAGTATTTTCTAGCGTCAACATTGGCACCTAATGTCTGCCCTAGGCGTCCGAAAGGCTCAAAACCCACCCAGTTCTAATCTTAAAAAGGATTTGTTCAAGCGCCCAACGGTAAGCGTTCAACTTTCCGTGGTCTGTTAACTGATTTAAAGGGAACCGGCAACCGTCTACACACCTCTTACAGACCCAAAAAAACAGTCAACCCAATACATTCTATTCTATGTGGATATAATCAAAAGGCTATTGTGTGTGCGTGGTGATCAGCATATTTGTTGACATAAAATGCCCGAAACATGTCGAGGGCGCGATAATGTTGGAGTGTCCGTGGGATAGAATCATGACCTGCGGCACCTACGAGATGCGCCGCGCGCAACATGGTATCCAAGTGAATTACCTGTAGGACAGGCTTACCCCGAGGATCCATGTCCGGCTCAACAACCCACATCCCAGTATTCTCATCAGGCTTGTCGTCCGCTGGCACAAACCAGTGCACAAGGGCACACGGGTACTCGACTTCCTGATAAGTGAACGAGAAGAGGAGCATAACTCGAACAACATCCAAGCCACGAAAGCCCGGAAGAGAGCTGTCCTTCACTACAAATGCACAGTCACGCCGCGGGCCTTCATTTCGCCACTGTCGGACACAGCGGATCCTCTCGCGGCGCATACCCTTAG
>NW_006768263.1:0-2837 GCF_000300595.1 Phanerochaete carnosa HHB-10118-sp
ATCCGTGTTGAACTCTCCCCTGCCAGTGGCACTTTTATGTTGCGAATCGCAGCTGCCGACTCGACGCGTTCCACATTCTGGATGTAAACGTCCTTAAAACGTGAGTTGTCCGCTCGGTTTGTCGGCAGGCCAAGTGCGACATCATTCGCGGGGCGGTGTGCGCTGCAAAACGAATTTAGTACGAGACATTCGTGTACGCAGAATAAAAGGCGAACGTACGTATAGGTGTCACTCTCGGACGACCACCGTGCAAAAATCCTCATTCCCTTGGTATCGTCCGCGCATTGAGCCGTTGAGCACATTCGAACCTGTAGCCGAGACGGATGCAAGAATCGACGGGATAGTCGTGTAGGACGCTCCGCAACGGTGGAAGAAACATGCATCTATGTCGACCCTAAAATCTCGGTCAAAACTGGAAATTGCTTTGAGAACCAAAAAAACGCTTGAAGATTCGGACCGCTTCACAAAAATGCACCGTAGCTCACGTACCCATGTACTCTTTCGCGGCTGTGCTCTTCAGCGCGATGATACCTGCGTTCCAGACGTCAATTTCCTGATAATGCTTGCGTGCACGACGCTGTTACCTACCACGAACCTGCCGGGCTGTGCGAATTCAAGTTTTGAATCTCTGGAAGCACTACTCGTCCGGGGCTCATCCCTTTGCCACATCGTAGCTTCGTTGTCATGCAGAACGGTATGGGTGGTCCTTGAGTACGGAATAGGGCGGCGCACTGCGCGAGCGTTGGAAACGAGACGACGCCCAGAGCGCAAGGCCCACGGCTGCATCACGAAGCACATATGTTGATGAATATTCGCTGGTGCTGACACGCCACATATACAGCAGACTCATGCTGGGCAAAATCGCGCGTTGCGACCTTCTGGCAACCACCTCCTGAGCTGACACGTGCGACACGGCGGAGTTGTTGCGTGCAAAATAGACAGCGGACTGGACGTGGACACCCCGTTTGGTCGAGACCGGAACCTAGGTGGTCTGAAGCGAAGATGGTAAAGCTCGGACAAGATGTCGAAAGCCTTGTGGCACCCGAGGATTGCGGGCGCGTCCCCGACTTGGCTCTTCTGCCCCTCGACATCCATCACGAATCGGCCTCCGCCCTACAGACGTTGCCATGCAGTCTTTCTTTAGAAACCTAGCTGTGAAACATATCCCATGCTTTGTCTAAGATGTCTCGCTCTCTGGATGTTGCCACTGGGACAACGCTACGACCGGCACTCCCTTACACTCCCAAAGCCACCGCGTCCGGTCCCAGTAGAAAGAGTATCTGTGACAGCCCCTTTTCTCTGTCCTCTTCAAGCAAGTTTCTTCCATTGGAGCCGCTCGTGAAGCTCGACCGGCAGCCAGAGCTGTACTTGCCAAGACGCCAATCCGGAGGGAGAGTCGTTGGTCAGAAGTATGTTGGCACGGAGCTGGGATTTAGGTGCGCATGCCTACTTACTCTTGGTTGGCTGCTGTTTGACAGAACATGTCACAAACTCTAGGTGCAGCGTCGAACCTCTCAGTAGCCCGCTCGTATACGATTTGCTGTGCGTTGCGGTCGGGATGAACTCGTCCTCTAGGTCGACGATAGCCATCCGTAGAGCAACAGAAGACTCAAGGCACGGGCGCAGTAGGAGGAGCGCTATTGAGAGATCTTAAGAGTGCACTTGAGGATGATTGGATGCGCTTGCTCTCGAGTCCTCGACCTTGATATTCGACCCGTCTCGGAGCGCCTGCGAGCAGCATCAGAATGTGTACGGGAAGAGCTACCTAGAGCTCAAGGGCCACAAGATATCGTGGGGCGTTGAGTGTGGTATCTCTGTATTGAAGAGTAGGCCCACGAAGTTGCGCGTGGGGCCGTGGGCAATGACCCCGTACCGCTCAAGCCAGTGCATTTCTTCAGCGCTGAGTGGAAGCTCGTATGTCTATCTCTCTTTTAGACAACTTGCGCTCACGCAGATATCAGGGCCACCAGTGGCAAGACACTGTTCTACGGATCCGCAAGCCAAGAAGAGACCTTCACGCTTCCGTTGCTCCATCATGCTCACGACCACGTCCTGAAGTCGTCCCTTTTCGGCTCTCAGATAATACCAACGTAAGCCTTTCCAAATGTGCAAGCCGTTGAGATGCGTGCTAACCCGTCGTTGCAGAGCGTCTGTAACGACAGTTGCATCGACATCCGCATGAACATCGACAACATGGACCGGATGTACACGGCAACACTGAGTGTGGGCGACACAAAGCGTGGGAAAATCCTTACACACTGGCAAGAATTGTCACAGAGTGGCGCAACACAAGAGTTTCAGTTGGGAGGTACAGACACGGGAACTTATCAAGTTGCACCGGCCTAGCCATTCATAAGCGCCCAGATTTGCTATGTGCCCTTTGGTCCTGGCTGAGACACCGTGTGCTTACACCAGCCGAACGCATGGTGAAGTTAGTGTCAGTCAATAAAATAGATCCTCGACCTATTCTCTTGACTGACGCTAGCTTCACCGTCCGTTCAGCTGCTTCAGATGGCGACCTCCCGCAGTGAAGGAGGCCGGCCTTTTGTTAGCACGACCCGCAGGTACTGTACCGCCATGACCAACAGTTCACGTCACGGTCACGGAGCCTCTGAACAGGCCGGGTTTGAACAGGTGGTCACGGTCACGGTAGGGCAATGAACTGGCTGCATCATCGTGACATAGGCGCTTAGAAATATAATCTTCATTTTTGCTCAACTTTTGGTTATCAATGCACAACGCTGAGATTGTAGCGAGGGCATGTGGTATCAGTATACCCAATAACGTAGATACCTATATTACACTGTGTGGCATGTCATCTACTTCGTCAGGTTCAT
>NW_006768264.1:0-2834 GCF_000300595.1 Phanerochaete carnosa HHB-10118-sp
TTTCGCTTAGTCCTTCTCGCACCGGTTGGATTCCTTCGTAAGGATGATACCCTTTATTGACGAAGAACGGAGTATACCCGGTGGATGAGTGGACTTTATTGTTATACGAAAAGGTTGCGAGCGGCAACCATTCGGCCCAATCCGCTTGTCGGTAGTTGATGAATAATCGGAGATACTGTTCTATCTCGCGATTGATGCATTCCGTTTGTCCGTCTGTCTGAGGGTGATACGCGGTTGAAGGGTTGGCTTCGATTCCGAGTGATCGGTACAACTCAGAGATGAACTGATTCTTGAATTCAGTTCCCCTATCGCTGATGATCTTTCGGGGTAATCCATGATGTGCGACTACGTTATCTCGGAGTGCCTTTGCCCATCCTTCGGCGTTAAGCTCAATGGTGCTTGGTATCGCGATTATCTGCTTAGAGTACATGCAGACGATTACGAGGATAGCGTTGTATCCGAAGGAGTCCGGCAATACGCCTATCTTGTCAACGAAGATTACTTCCCAGGGTCGTGAAGGAATTTCGTTGGGGAATAGAAGTCCGGTAGGACGCGTCGTATGAACCTTGGTCTTCTGGCATTTCTCGCATCCAGCCACATATTTTCTGATGTCTTCTCGAATTCGGGGCCACCAGTAGTTACGTGTGACCATCTCATGTGTCTTGTATTGACCAGGATGTCCAGCCAACGGGGTATCGTGGTGATGAGCAATGATTTGCTCACGGAGTTTTCTATTTACTGGTACGTAAATACGATTCTTCCATGTCACGAGTCCGGTACTATCTTCGTTCCAGTCTTTGTCCTTGTTCTGTAAAGCTACGGTAACTAACAAATCTCGGTTCTTTTTGTGTTTTTTAATTTCTGCGACCCAGTCCTGGTCGATTCCTTCTAAACTAAATATAGTACTATGAATCAAGGCATGGAAATGTTCTGGTTTCAGTAATACGATATCGGAATTGTCCTCTTTTCCTGCATTGTGCCTCTTTTGGCGAGATAGTCCGTCGGCTTTGCCATTAGATTTACCGGGCTTGTGATGTAACGAATATTGATATTCAGCTAGCTCGGTTACCCATCGGGCTTGTCGTTGGTTGAGCTTCTGCGGCTTCCGGAAGTATTCTAGATTCTTGTGATCCGTCCATATTTCAAACGGATGTACGGCGCCCATAAGGTACTGACGCCATTCATCAAGGCTAGTCATGATTGCGAGAAGTTCCTTATCGTAAATCTCGTAATTCCTTTCGGCAGCTGTCATGGCTTTTGACAGATAAGCAACAGGCTTCCATTTGCCGTCTTGCTTCTGGGCTAATTCCGCTCCTATGGCGAAGTCTGAGGCGTCGCATTCTACTCGATATGGGTCGTTGTCATTAGGTATGGCTAGTACTGGTGCTGTACAGAGGGCGTCTTTTAAGCTTGTGAAGGCTACTTCTTGTTCGATGGTCCATTTGAAGGTAGCATTGCCTGTTAGTGAACTGAGTGGCTTTGCTATTTTGCCATAATCTCGGATGAATCTTCAGTAGAAGTTGGTAAACCCGAGAAATGCCTGAATGTCTCGTTTACTTTCGGGCCGTGGCCAATTGATAACTCCTTCTATCTTGACGGGATCCATGCGAACAACTCCTTTTCCCACTATCATCCCGAGGTATTCTATCTCCGCTTTCTCGAACTCGCACTTCTCCGGTTTCAGATAGAGTCTGTGTTCCCTTAAGATCTGGAGAACTTGCCGCGTGATCCGACGGTGTTCTTTTAAATCTTGAGTAAAGATCATGATGTCGTCTAGATAGACTACTACGTGTCCTTGACTAATGAGATCTCAGAATATGTCATTCATCATGGTTTGGAACGTAGCCGGTGAGTTGGTGAGACCAAAGAACATGACAAGCGGCTCGAATAGTCCTCGATTTGTTAGGAATGCTGCCTTCTCTTCGTCTCCTTCTTTGATGCGGATGTTGTTGTATCCCCATCGGACGTCTAATTTTGTAAAGTACCGCGCTTGCTTCAACTTGTCTACTAGTTCCTGTATCAAAGGAAGTGGGTAGCGGTTTTTTATCGTCAGCTCATTCAGCTTTCGATAGTCTTGTACGGGTCAAAGTCGTCCATCTTTTTTCTTGACAAAGAAGAAAGGCGAAGCCCACAGAGATTTCGATGGTCTGATTCTCCCGGTTCGGAGGTTCTCTTCTATGAACTCATCAAGTTCTTTTTGTTCGTTTACAGAAATAGGGTAAACTTTGCAACTGATCGGTTGCGCGCCTGATGTAAGTTCGATCGCATGGTCCCACGGTCGTCTTTGCGGTAAAGAATCAAAGTCCTCTTTGCTAAATACATCGGAGTAGTCGTGATAATGACTTGGGACGGTATTTTCAAAGGTCTTGGCTTCGTGTTTCAGGCTTTCTTTGATCGCTAGATCAGTGGCTATGGTGCAAATGTGTGCTGCTCCTGTCGCGAAGTACGTTTCATGGTCTAGAATGAAGATTCTATCCCCTTCTTCTAGGTGAGCCTCCGGATCGCTGGGCTCCTCATGATCGGCATCAATATCTATTAATCGGGCTGCGTATTTGCAGGTAATCGGGCACCGATCAAACTGAATGATTTGCTCTTGCCAATCGATAGATGGGTTATAAATTTGTAACCAATCATATCCAAGGAAGATTGGAGTCTTCCCTAGATTGGTAACTGCGAAAGGAAGTCGTTCTACATGGTTCTGAATTTCCACCCTTAATTCAACGAAGTCTGTGATAGCGCCACCGGCGTTATGCGTGCCATCTGCATTATAGACAGGGACCGGTGATGGCAGTTTCTTTGTAGCGATGTTGTTATCGCGGACAAACTGCGCATCA
>NW_006768265.1:0-2833 GCF_000300595.1 Phanerochaete carnosa HHB-10118-sp
TTCTCGACCGAGGGGCACGCGAGCGCAGAAGGATCTCACGACGCCAGGAGGAAAGCTCGCGGGAAAGATCATCATCAAGGTTGCGGACGAGTGATGTAGATATCGAAGGGAGAAGAGGAAACGTATTTGTATTACTCATATCTTTAACCAGATGGCCTGAAAGTAAGTAAATGGTTCCTTACTGTTTGTTAACCCCTTACATGCCCTGTTCCCAACCTTGCCCTTTATATACCCAGCGCTGCATGCCCCTGATCGATCCTGTTACTTCCGCTTACCCCACCGTTTCATCGCCTGCGCCCAAGCCGCCGCAGGCGGCAAGAAACACCAGCTTTATCTACGGTAGATGAAAAGACTCACAAGAATGCTACCTGAGTGAGCATATGCCAACCGCGAAAGATGCCAACCTCGCCGCCACGAGAACCACTACCGCGAGAGTATTTATCGCGTAGCGGAGCGAAGCCGTCTCTTGTATGTAAGATGCAACCAAAGAAATGAGTTATAGCACGTACACCGGAGACGGTGCTTGATAATCGCAGGCATGTCCGAACGCCGTCGACCCGGCGACACGAAGGGTGACCGGTGACCATCTGTCTTAGACTTTGCCGCCATCTTCTCACTTCTCTCCGCGTCCCGTTCCTCGTAATGCACCTCTTCAAGTAGCCTTCGTCAGCCTTGCGCACTCCTAATTCAATCAGGGGCGCTGTGGTGCGAATTCTGCTAGGAATGGGCGGCGGGAAAGGTCTAGTGCGATCCGCGAGGCCGGTTGCGCAATCGCCAGCGTGAGTGCGTATAAGTGTGAGGTCGAGAAGAGCCTCATGAAGTCCTGTGTGTTGCCCTTCGGCCTTCACCTCGGGAACTAGCAGAAGATGTCGTTCCCAAGCACAATCCAAGCCATCGCTATCGACAAGACTGGCGGACTAGAGGTCCTCGAGAGGAAGGCCTTACCGTTTCCCAAGCAAGAGCCCGACAAAATTGTAGTCAAGGTACGTTAGGTTGCTCGGTGTCGCCCTACAAATCTCTCATAGGATGCTGGCAGGTCAGCTGGGGAGGCGTAAACACTATTGACACCTACTTCCGGTACGCGAATCGCTCGTCTACCGGTTCGACGCCGCGCTCACACCAATACCTTCAGAAAGGGTCTATACCCAATCAAGTCCTTCCCGCAAGCTCTCGGGCGCGAGGCGTCTGGTACAATCGTTGCCCTTCCCACTGACCCAAACGTACTCAGCGATGAGCGGTACAAGGCACGGGGATACAAGATCGGGCAGCGCGTCGCTGCGGTACGTCCCTTTGGTCTCTGAAGCTCTGTCTCAGCGACTAAGGACTGTGTTCCGCGTAGTTCGGCATGGGTGCACATTCAGAGTACTTCTCGAACAACTGGGTTCATATCTTCCCCCTTCCGGATGAGGTCCCGCTGGACGTCGCCGCGGCCGTGCTCTTGCAAGGCGCGTCTCCCTTCATTAACAGCCGCGTGTCTCTCCTAACTATGCTCATAGGCCTCACCGTTGTGACACTGATGACAGAAGCGTACAATGTCCAAAAGGGCGACACGATCTTCGTTCATACTGTCGCTGGCGGACTTGGGCTGCTCTTTACGGCCTATGCCAAGGCACGCGGCGCGATTGTCATCGGAAGCACCTCTACTCCCAAGAAAGCAGAAATTGCCAGGTCTTACGGCGCAGATCATGTCATTTTGTACACGACAGAGAACGTTGTGCAGCGGACGCTGGAGCTCACGAATGGCGAGGGCGTGCACGCGGTCTTTGATGGTGTGGGCAAGGACACGTGAGCTCGTCCTCTACACTACTGCCGGAATTCGTGCTAACATGTGAGACAGGTTCTGGGGCGACTTCGAGATGCTCCGCCGCAAGGGCACTCTTGTCTGCGTCGGCAACGCTTCGGGTGCACCGGCCGATGTGTCGCCACTCAAGCTCTCGCCAAAGAACCTGAAGCTCGTCCGCCCGGGTATGCCAAACTACATCGTCACACCCGAGGAGGCAGACTTCTACGCGAAGGAGCTCTGGGACGCGGTCGAGCGCGGGCTGTTCAAGGTCCGCATCGAGAGCGTATACCCGTTCAGCACGCAGGGTGCGCGTGACGCGCAGGCGGAGCTCACAACTCCCGGAGGCAAGCTAGCGGGCAAGATTTTGATCAAGATTGTGGATGAGTGAGCAAGGAGGGTCCACCGCTTGGCTTGTGCGAAAGTGTAATCTGGTGTGACCTGACCTGCAACTATATATGTGTACCATAGTGTAGTCCGATGGTCGGCGTTGACTGATCTGTTCTCTGGAAGGTGTGGTGCACGTCGCGTGCGCGTCTCTACCAGGTAGCCAGACGACTCCGATTGAGTTCCTCGGAAAAGCGCGATCGACCTACCAACCCGACGATAACAGAACGGTCAAGAGCGGTACAAAAGAAGAACGAACGAGAAAAGAAAGAGCGAAAGAAAAACCCCGCAGAGGGTGGTAGTGGAGATGAATAGGCAGCACGATGGCCGGAGGGTCAGACTGAACACGCCGTGAAGGCCGCGTCATCCACTTGTATTGGCTTCAAATACGACCGAACGGCCGAACGGAAGCGTGCCACAGCTGGAAAATGCGAGTCAGCGTCGGCGGGAAGCCACATACAGGATGAGCGCTACCGTTTGTTATACAGACTCAGACACTCCGCGAGTGATAGCAAGGTGCCCAGTCAATCTCAGAGAACGTCTAGCCTCTAGCGGTCTTGCGGGGTTCAAACGCGCTGCGAGGCCGACGGGCACGCTTCCTTGGCCGGCGTCCAGACTCTTCGCGGCAGATGTCTAATGGCTTTCGCGAGTGTGTCTGTCGTAGTG
>NW_006768266.1:0-2829 GCF_000300595.1 Phanerochaete carnosa HHB-10118-sp
TGCTGTATCTGCTGTACCTACCATGCCTAATACAAACTCATGAGTCGAGCCATGACTTGTAAGTTCAGTACCCATGGGTATGGGTGAGCCATGGAAAGTAACCCACGTGGCTCTGGGTTGCCGCTTTGGGAAGGTTCATACCTGTGGGTTCAGCTCTGAGTTGACCCATGGATCCACGTGTGCTAGGCTTTAAGAGCTATTACAGCTTTTAGAGCATCATGCACATATGATACACAGTATCAGAAGCATACTTAAAGGTTTGAAGGATCTATAACATGTAGAAATGTTCTGCATTATAGCAGGCTTCTTCTGTCTCAGCCTGTCACCTATTTTCACTTATTTTCACTCTTTTACCTCTGTCTCTATGTTTCTCCTATTTTTACCTCTTTCTCCCATCATAACTCTCCAGCTCCTATATTAATCAAGTCAGCATTAGGCTCAGTCCAAACTCAGCCCCTATGTAAACTGGGCTTTATCAGACTCATGTCAGGCTTTGTCAAGCTCTGGCTCAGCTTTTATATAGGACTTTAAAGTAGGTCAGAGTGTATTTATGTAATACTGTATGGTACCTACCCTGTAGGGTATATAGGGCTGCAAACTCCCTGGAATAAGATCTTCAGTCTTAAGCTGGTCTTTATCCTGACTATCACTTTTGGCTGTCTTGCCCCTCAGAAGTTCAGCTCCTCCCACTCCCAGTCTTTTGCTAGTGATGTGCAGGCCTGGCTTGGGCTTGTGGCAACATTGAACCAAGCTCTGAGCCTGAACTAAGCCCATGCCTGGCCTAGGCCATGAGCTTAAGCTTGAGCTTGCTTACAATACAACAAGTGTTCTAGTGCTATTAAAAGAGAGTATATTTGAGTGTAGTAGATTATTACTGCATGTACTCACCAAATTATAACCCCTAGAAAACCTTCACCTGGAAAACAATTCAAGTTGCAATGAAGTGCACAAGTGCACACCTACAGCAGACACTAGACAATGGCACACAATCATGCTCAGCAGAAACTGTTAATTCTAAAATATCCATATTTTGTCTTGTATGTATATATCAAACTGCTCTCACCTTATTCTGAACTCAGAGAACAGTAACAAAGCTAGTGCACCCAAGCGCAATCCAAGCTGGGGCTTCTAAGCCAGGCTTGGGCTTGACTATGCTTCGAGTCTGACCTTGAGCTCACTGCCAAGCTTGACTCAGGCCACACTTTTTGGGCTGGGCTTGGAGGGCTTATAGGCTTTGAGGCTCAGCTTGCACATTACTACCTCTTACTGTTGAGCCTTAGCTCCAGCCTATAGTTATCCTTGCCTACCTCTTGTAGTTGCCTGTTCTAGTCTCTGACAGATCTGTTCTGGCTGTAGTTGGTGTTAGAGTGTGATTATCACTAGCAGTTTTGTGAAATGAATTGAGATGGCCAGCAGAAAATCTAAGCAGTGAAGGTCTAATGCATCCAAAGCTAGCTTAGACTTATAATTTTAAACAAGTTGGAAGCAAATCTAAAAGGTTAAAAACCTTGGGGCCATGATCTTAGAAAAATTTTATCTTGAAAAGAATGATTGGAGATCTATAGAGTAAGCTATATTCTGATGCAGTGAAGAAGAGTCCTTCCAGCAAAAGCTTGAAATTAAATGGACTTTGTAAAACAGATGTCTTAGCTTATTCTTGGAGAAAAAGAAAGGCATTGAGAATTAAGAAATGCCATCAGTTCAAGGAGATCTCCTGATGCTTATACAATTTGCCTTCACAATCTCTTAGTATAGAGCAAACTGTGTGTATTATGTATTCTGGTCAGAACTCAGCAAGCTATGGTGTTTCTGTGCAATTAAGCAGCTAAGTGTACATGAGACAGATGCAGCATAGCATATAAACTAGCTCATTAAATATCCAATCTTCACCTAAACTCTAATTATATCCAACAGATCATCATCACAAGCTTTCACCAGGCAGTGCAGCATTAAGCAAATATGAACTAATCTTACAGGAATAGGCTAATAGGTTAAAAGGCTTATAATTAATACAACAGCTATTTACACCTATGAACCATATATCTTACATCTTTGTATAGCAAGATCATTCACATCTAAAGTAATATGCACTCACTGGCATTTAGTGGTGTTACTTCATCAAAGTTCAGTATGTTCCAGGTTCTATAAAAGTGCCTTTATTTGCACCTTTGAGTGTTTCCTGGTGAGGTTCAAGCTTAGCTTGAAGTCTTAAACCAGGCTTTTAAGGCTTGTGAACTTTGAGCTCTGTTCTGCATATTATTATACTAAATATAAAGGTAGCTTTTGTTATTGTAAGGTATTACCATTGTATAAATACTGCCACTGCCGCCATGAGCAAAAAATTCATACTAAGGCACTGCAAATAATAGGGAGAAGTTTTGTAATATGGCAAAGAATGAAGAAATTATACCCGCCGAGCGCTTGCACTGTGGCCCACATCATTCTAGTTGAGCAACTATTTGTGTATGTTTACCTACTTTCTTCTCCTCAGTTCTCTTCTTCAAATATTTAATATACTATACATATATAAATATTCTGGATTCTCTCTTCCAGCTCTATTTGCTCATATAAAGATCATCAAGATGTGCCCATATATGAGAGATCACTTTTGCACTCAGGCCTGGCTAGCACACACAAAAGACAGTGTTGCTACACAGGCACATCTGGGTTTTTCACATTATAGGGGTTACACGTGGCTAGATGTATACCAGAAGCATCTAGATACCAAGTTTCAGGCTGATACTCAAAGTGTGGAAGGCTGTAAAAATACAACCAAGTTTCACTTCAAAGTTTGAAACAAACCCTAACCCAAGTTTGATGGACTAGTGT
>NW_006768267.1:0-2825 GCF_000300595.1 Phanerochaete carnosa HHB-10118-sp
TTGCTACCTTTGGGGAATGGATTGACTTGTCATTCAAAGGAGTAAACGGGTATGGCGAAGTGATATCCCTGCTATCGTCTTGAACGTTGCTGGATAACGGAGAAGTCAGCAGTGAAGCGTGGCGGACTCTATTCACGGTTTGACGAGGTGCGTTGGGAGGAGTGTGCTTTGCGTGGGCTATTTGGTCGGCAGGTGTAATGGGCATATCATCATTTCTAGAAGAGAGGGCATCGTCGATCGCAAGTTTCGCCACCGGCGCTCTACCACGCTTGTTGACGAGAGGGAAATCGGAAACGTTAGCGGCGACGACAGGCAATTTGGGATTATCAAAGGCTGGAGTGGGCGGAAGCGGTAAATGGCAGTCTAACGTCGGTTTGTTGGTGGCCTGACGACGACGTGAAAGCGAAGGAGCGTCCAATCCTAGACTACCGGAAGAGAGATCTGACATAGAGGCGGGACAAATGAGATCCTGTTCGGTAGTGCCGGTATCGGACACTGTATTGCAACCATCGCCTTGCGGAGAAATCTCGATGTCGTCTGGGTCCTGAGGGCCGGATAGTGCAGGCGGCGTGTCTAGCAGGCTTTAGTGTACAAGGTGCAGGTAATACAAATGGGGAGATCCTACCTTCATTGAGCTCAATACAAAGGCGATCCAGGTTCTCAATCAGAGTACGGGGGGAGACAGATGTCCTGGTTCCGCGGCGAACGTAGGCCTGCACAGTCTCCGGATGTCGGGACAACATCTCCACGTAAGACTTTGGGAGCAGGTATTGTGCGGACGACCTCCTCAGATTTGGGATTTTCCGTATGTCTGTGAAGGACAAGCAAGCAGAACTCAGCATGTCCCGTCAAAACGTTCCCCATTACGCGCCGTACCTTCCAGGTCCGCCAGAGAAACAAGCCCCGAGTTTAGGCGTGAGGCTTGGCTCTTCACCTTCTTTTCTTTCGCTTTTTTGTATGGCATGCTGCTGCAGGAGGCCGAAGTTGGCTGGTCAACTATCCCTACTTACGTCGGGAAGGTGGTGGTTTGTAGTAGTGTTGCGGAAGCCAAGCGATGCACTAGTGAACAGCGGGCATAAGGCTGCAAGTAAAGGATGTAAGTCCTTATTTCATATATGGACGTCTAATATGTAAGCTACGGTAAGTAAGAATAATTAAGGCCTGTAAGTTACGGGTTGTCGTTGCGGCACTGCCGTCGCGGACCCCATTCGTGAATGCTTCATTGCGGGCAGGTCAAATGACCGCCATACTCCTAACTTCGACCTCTCAGACAAGGCAATGGACAGTCGTAGATACCCTGCGTCCTCGGTCGTATGGTGCTTTGACCTTCAGTACTAGCCTTAATTAAGACTTGCTTTTATTGCTCCGATGTACCTTTTTTTTGGCTGCTGATTGTTCGGAGTAATATCCCAGTAGGAACAGCTATCGCAGCGCCAACAGAATTGACGTGTCATGCTGCTCGTGCACGGTGGGGGAGTCTCATCCAGAGGCCGCATCGCCCATGTTACCCTAACACTCCATTTACAAGCCATAGTACATGGGAGCCCGAGCGCCTTATAGTATGTGATAATCTCATTGGTGTCTTCATATACGATGGTACAGATGCTCGCACCGATATCTGGGTTTACGACTAGAGAGAAGGGCGAATACTTGCCGTAAGTCTACCGCGCAGCACATCAACAGTGTTGCTTATCTCCGCTTATAGAATCCAATCGCTAACGCGAGCACGGATCGCTTTCTGCAGCGTCCCTTTACTTTTCTCAGTCAAAACATCTTACTCTTCTCGATGTCTGGGGCAATCACATGCTTGTTGTAGAAATCCACAAGTGACCCAGAAAACAGGGCCGTTTCCAAGTAGCCGTGCACTACCACGCTTCCCTAATACTCTACCTGCCTAGTACGCCCTCTCAAGGTGGAACTTGTCGGCACTCCACAATGGTATTCGCCCTCATGTGCTCGCACATCTGTGGAGACGGTCTCTTTGTGACACGCCACACTAACGCCTTGATTGTGCTATTATTCGCTCACAAAGTTCAGCCTCGGGCCCGACATACGTACGGCCTCATCATCTTGCCCAGTCTCGTATTCTCTAGGCTCGCAAATCCTGCGGTGAAGACGAAGCTGTCACCTACACCGCCGGCGCGCCGTGAGGTATAAATGAGTTGATGCCGTTACCGAACAGTTCACTGCGCGGTACGTGACGCGCGTCTCCTCGTTACCTAACTGTCAGAAAGATAAGTAAATAACATCAGTGCACCGTTAGGCAAGCTCTAACGGTTAGCTAACGAGATTGGGTAACGGGCTGGTCTTTCCATATTCCCGAGGTGTTCTGCAGCGGGGTTTGAATACGTCGGCAGTACCCGTTTGAATAAATTACACATTTTTCATTGAATTTTCGCTCTATTTGCATGAAAATTTGACAATAAAAAGCAATATATTCCTGACAAAACTAGGGAAGATACAAAGCTCTAGGGACTATTACTACACTACAGTACATGCTAATCTTCCAGACAGACACCGTGCTTAGTACTCTTCACATCTGTCATGACTTGCTGAGACTTGCATGGATACCCTGCACAAAGCTAAAAGTGTGAGCCCTTAAAACACAACAGCAGACTTATGAGCTTACATGAGTGACACCTATCACCCGACATGCCAGCTACATATGATTACACATCTAGATAATCGTCAGCTGTGACTACCACAGAATATATGGTGACATACCTGTCAGAGTAGTGTAGGTGCTGCTGAACCAAAGGACATATCAATCAGGAAGCTACTCCTTGAGCTGTAGCACAACCTGATTTGTACCGTAGCTTAAGGAA
>NW_006768268.1:0-2824 GCF_000300595.1 Phanerochaete carnosa HHB-10118-sp
CGGCCCACTGACGGTGGCGCACTGCCGTGCACGCATGTCTTGACTGCCATCGCTGCCTTTGGCCTTGGTAGATGGTAGACTGCGGTGGTCGAGGACTGCCCTCATGAGATGGTGGTGTGCTTGCTCAGCACAGCCTTCTCTGTTGACCGTCTGTGTGAACCCTTGCCATCGCGTGCAGCCCCCGTGGGCCGTGATCGTTGGTGCGCAATTACGCACAAACGACAACGGCCATCGCGCGCTGTTGATGGTCCACCTCGTGCCGCCTCCGGACGTGATTGTGTCGGCCAATGGCCTATCTGTCTCGTGCCTACGTTCATGGCGGTGCACTCTCGCGCGGGCTTGATTTTCGTTCGTGGATCGCGGGCGATGCGCGACGACACTTCATGCGTGTACTAACATGCGTGCCGCGCCCGTGGGGCCTCGATTGAGTCCCTGCGGGGGGCTACTGCATGCTCGGGAGCATGAATGACGCGCTTACATCTTCGTCCCTGGGCCGCAAATGGTGCGCAACAGTACCCGGTGTATCCTGCTGACAGAGAGCCAGTAATGCCCGAGAATGCTGTGCATGAGTTCTGCAAGAGAAGAACGTCAGCGTAAAGCGAAGTTAAAGAGAGACATACGTTTACTGAGGCTGCAACTACCCGCAGCCTCGCATCTCGCTCTTTCATGCTCAATTCAGCCCGCTGGGCCCTCACCTCCTACATCCCCAGTCGCCTGATGCTCTTCCTCTCCCTTGCGTGCGTCTAGCATGTCGTCCAGAGGTCGCATATCGATATTATAAGGCAGTCGGAGATGTGTGGGGAGGGAGTGTGGCACGGGGCTAATTAGTTAATATTTTCAGCTGAAAGGGGCACGAAAATCGTTATGAGAATAGAAGCCAAAAAGACCGAACACTTTCTGGTAAAAACATACGATAGGTAAAACCTGGAAATAAGAGCCAAACAAAGACACCTTTTTTTGGTGGATCCTGTTGCAAAAAGCTGTTCTGCTTGCAGCAAAAAGAGGTACAAATACTGCTGGGCTATTCATATATAAAATAATAAATATATTTTCTATTGGGATAGGTACAAAAAAAGTATGCATCTACTATCTATTTGCTCAAATAGGAGAGCTGACTTTTGTCGCAAAAGAACTGTAATACAAATACATTGACTATTTTTTGGCGTCGCTGTGTGTGCCCGCTGACACGTTCACTGGTCGCCCACTGATCTACCTGCCGGTCGCCTGAACAGCGCCCGCGAATGCGAGCGGGTCGGGCAATGCAAGCGGACAACCCGCGCGGGGGAAGACCCGCTCGGCGTCGATCTCGCTCACGTCCCACACCTCGGGCGCTGACGGCAGCGGTGCCATGAGGCTGCTCGGCGCGAAGCTGTCGTGGCTCGCGAACGCCGCCGTGCGCGGCGCGTGGCGGCCCGTCGTGTGCGCGACCAGGGGAGGCATGATCGGCCCGGCGTCGACGTCAGGTCCCTTGACGTGTACCTCGACGCTGCGCACGCTCCCCGTCTTGCGGCGGCCCGCGTGGATCTCGGCGCCGAGCCACGCGTCCTCGCCGTCGCCGCCGTCGTCGTTCCACAAGTGCACGTTTGCGTGAGCGGTGCGGAGCTCGTCGTCGTCCTCGCTCGTGTCCTCGCTAGGCGCGGCGGCGGCGACGCTCGCGATGAGCTCCGCGCCAAGGCTGCACCCACAGAGCACGCGGTACGTGCGCACGAGCGCCGTGGCGTCACAGTGCGCGCGCAGCGTGAGCAGCCTGCTGTCGAGCAGCGGATAGTGCCGCGCGGCAGATAAAAGGTCGGCGAAGTAGATGTTGAGGGAGGGGTGGGTGAAGGTGTACGCCTCGGCGCGGTCGGGCGAGGAGGAGGACGGACTGGGGAGCGCAGGTGGAAGAGGCTTCGTGAGCGCGCGGAGCCGTTGCAGGTCTTCGGAGGTGATGATGTGGTTTGCGGAGGGTGTTAGTTGGAGACGAGAGGCAGGGACCGCAAGCGGGGGGATGGAGACGACGGAGACGCATCGTGCGGGAATAAGGAAGACATCTGCATGCAGGGAGATATTGAGTTGAACGAGACCGAGAGCGGCGTGTTGGTAGAGGGACGGTAAGTCGTGTAGGCCTGGTGAACAGCAGGCGAGACGATGACGGCGCGTGCGGCCGCATCCGGAGCATCGACGCCGCGCTGGCGGACACGCGCCGCAACGACGCGACGCTTGTCACGTCCGTCTGCAAGCCTGTGGTGCTCTCGCGCGAGTGCACCGGCGTCGGGAGTGGAGACGACGTGATTAATTGTTGGTGAGGTGATTAGTTGCTTGTTTAAGTGGTCATGCATTGTAAGTGGCGATTTACTGGTAAGTGACCACCATTGTTTTGGCGATGAGTGAGCAATGAGTGGGCAATGAGTGGGTGATGTGTGGGTGATGTGCGGGCGATCTCCTAGCAAGTGGCCATCAATGCGCGGGGCGATGAGTGGGCGCACAGCAGACGATGAGAAGGGGGCAATAGGCCATGAGTGGGTGACCAATCTTATGTCTGAAAACAATACCAGTTTTTTCCATACAAGTTTCCCTGATAAAAGTCCAGCTTTTCTACCTCATATTTTGTGGAGACAGGAACCACAAAATAAGTTTGCTCTTTTTGTCTCACCTGGAAGGAATCTTTTTGGGGAAAATGTGGAGAAAGAAATGATGATGATTTCGCCCTGAGAATATTTCGACTCTCCTAATACCTCAAAAGGTGTAAAAGCAGTGTATCTTTTCATACCACTAAAACAATAACATCCCCATAGGAAAATAGCTTAAGTGTATTTACGAAACAAACTGAATGTTTTTGTACCTC
>NW_006768269.1:0-2822 GCF_000300595.1 Phanerochaete carnosa HHB-10118-sp
GACGCACGTCCGGCGCTCGGGACGCACTGGGTGTCTTGCGGACGGTGGCCGCACAACGCGAGCGTTGGAAACTGCTCTGTCATAACGCACCGCGGTGGTCGGGAGACATACTTTCTCAAAATGTCGCGACGGGACTCTCGTGCTGCTTGCCAAATCGCATCTCAAACTCCGAAAAGTTCATTCTACGAGCGCTTGGGCATCGATCCCGCTTCTCTATCTTTATTACCTCTATCTTTGATCGACAATGGCGAAATTCGAGTTTATTCTATATTACCCGCTTTCCGAGAAACCGATTGCTGCAAAAGCAGAGCGCGAGGATGTTCAGGCGACCAGAATACTGCAACTTCTCAGAAATGCAGATCCACTCCCCATCGACTTCAGTGATGTCATTCTCCTCAAGGTACGTGCATATACGCTTCTTTTTGGATCATCGCTCAAGCGCTCACAAGCGATACTAGCCGGATAACCTGCATTACTTTCCCCGCGGGACACGACTGTCTCGCTCACTCAAGTGGATTCAGACTAATTACAATGCTGTCGAAGACGCCGACCAGTAGATTGACCTCTTAAGCCAAGTGGCTTACTATTTCCCTCACTCGGAGGAGCGTCCCACTGGTCGCGATAGCCGGCTTATTGATATCCTTGTAATTTCTCCCGACCGTATGTGGTCTCTGGCTGTCGACCGTGCTTGAAGCTGACGACGACGTTTGACTTCCTAGTCAGAGAGGCCATAGATGAGCTTGGCGACCTGCCATTTATGCCTTCAGTCATCTTGAGAAGTGGGTTGATCTTGACCTCTCACAGTATCTTGTCTTCTGAACTCCGTGGCTATAACAGAGTATCGCAAGGAAGGCGACCAACGAGCCCGGCGCGCGCCGTCGCCCTCAGACGGTGTCAAGGACGTGTCTGGCATACGGGCTGCACTTTGCGGCCATCAGGCCGTTGTCCATGGAGGTCGGCCAGTCAACAACTACGATCCACCCCCTGCTCTGTTCCATCCTGCGTTAGCCAAGTTCGACCATCATCTACGTCACTTGGACAGCAACCTGCCAGAACTGGTGCCCCACCATACACTGCTTTATCATACACATAGCTTCATTATAAACAGCGTCAGAACGTATGACACTGAGGACCAACGAGCATCAGCACTGCGGCCGGATCCGGAGGCCATTCTAGGTCTAGGCAGATTTGAGACGGAGTCCAGCGGGGCCAAGACAGAGACTGGTATGGTGCCGGAAAGTGGAGGTGTGGTGATCGTCGTAGAGATCAAGAATGAATCAGGTATCGGAGGAAACGCA
Source organism: Phanerochaete carnosa HHB-10118-sp (assembly GCF_000300595.1). Classification (NCBI taxonomy): domain Eukaryota; kingdom Fungi; phylum Basidiomycota; class Agaricomycetes; order Polyporales; family Phanerochaetaceae; genus Phanerochaete; species Phanerochaete carnosa. The sequence continues at coordinate 1,299 of NW_006768269.1, forward strand.
TTGTTGCAGGCCGCGACACGTTATGCCAAGATTGTTGCTGATCCCAAGGTGCGCCGGCTGACTGAAACCCAGCTATCTGGAGCCATGCTCTGACTACACACCAGTATCCCATGCGCGGTGTGAAGACTAACAGCCCGGCCATCCTGATTGGAGTCATGGGCGACTCGATTGAACTGGGCAGTGCTGTCTTCCTGGTAGACGGCATACACCACAGCCGTCCGTCGTGTGAAATACTAACTACAGACTTCTACACCGATGACCTTGTCTCGCGTCTGGCGCGAGTGTTCAGAGCGATTGTCATCGCGGCCAACTCCATCCGAGGACACTACTACGGTCTCGGAAGGCTGCCGTCGAATGCAAATAGCGTTGGGCATCTATTCCCGTTTCCTACTGCTCGAGATGGCGACCCGATCCCGGAACGGCTGGTATTCAAGTGCAGGCTGTCTCGAGATGGTCGTCGCCTTATTTTTCCTGGTGAGCGAGGAAAGTCCATATCAGACTCAAGTACCGAGGCCGCAAGCCCTGTGGTATCAGAGGAAGGTACGCAAGATGCGGTCTATGAGGATGTACGGTCGAGGATGTATATCGCCTCCATCCCATGCTCGGGTACTGCCGCCGGATGTGCCGCTTCATCCTCGGGGTCTGCGTCCGAGGACTCCTCGGTCGAGGTATTGGTCAAGTTCACCAAGCGCTACAACGCCAGGGCCCACCGGATACTGGATGGAGAGGGTTTCGCGCCACGGCTGTACTCGTGCTCGCGAGTATATGGGGATCTGTACATGGTCGTGATGGAGTATCTCGCTGGCGAGACAATGTTCGACCTCCAGGAAGCGGGTAAATCTGTCCCGCAGTCGCTCTACACGGACGTCGACACAGCGATCGGAAAGCTGCATGAGGCGGACATTGTGTTTGGCGACCTCTATCTACCGAACATCATGTGTGTCCCGGAGTCGGGTGGGCCGTCAGGATCCCCGGGTGGTCTGCGGGCGAAGCTTGTGGATTTCGACTGGGCGGGCACCGACGGCGAGGACACTTACCCTGTGACACTGAATGACAAGCTACCTGACTGGGTGGGTGGGATGGAATGGGGGGAGGTGATGCGGAAGGAGTACGACATTGGGCTACTGGAAATGGTGCGAATGGTGTGTGTGAGACCGCTTGATGTGTATGCAAACGATATTAGCTTCGCTCAGCTCGGAGTTCAGTAACTGATTCGTCGTTCGCATCCGGACTGTTGTATTGATCACCCTCAGCAAAATCTCCGTCTGCCCGAAGCGACCGGGGACTATCGGAGTCTATCGAAAATTGGCTGATCCCCCCAGCGACCTCAGAGTAATCAGCAGACGCCGCGCGGGGAAGCCCTCACCACTACACCTGGGTCCATCGGTTGCGTCTGCATTGAGTTGACGGCCCACTGTGGCGCATGAAAGTCACCACCGAGTCCAGGGTGCAGAATAGTATAGGGCCATCGTCGCGCTGGGTATACGCCTCAAGTTCACAGTAGGTGGATTAGTTCCCGGGCGA
>NW_006768270.1:0-2819 GCF_000300595.1 Phanerochaete carnosa HHB-10118-sp
TGTTGAACAAGGCAAATCACCGTTTCTACTCGTCCAAGGGTGGCATACCACCACCAGAGTCGTTTGGGGGACCGGATGTGCCGCTCCATCGTAAGTACGCGATCATGACGTGTCGACTATGTCTCAGAGGTCTGCCTACCACAGAAAGGCTGGCAAACGCGTGGAAGCAAACACCTACAACCTGGTACCCTCTTCCCATTGCAGTAGGAGCTCTCCTCCTCATTGCTATTCAATATCGCAAAAGGCTAGGCCAGAAGGAGGTTTATGTTGACGAGGAGGGCCATGAAGTCGTGAAGCTGAAGGGTCCGTGGACAGTAAGTATTCGTTTTGCTAAGGCTGCATGCATACTTAGAACTTTATAGGTGCACGTTATGGGTGCACTTCCTCTGCGGAACGTCTCTCGCGTTTGGGGATACGTCAACTCTCTCGAGCTCCCAGTCTGGGCCCGCCCTGCAGGCTTCAAGGTCTATGCGTGGATATTTGGATGCAATCTTGACGAAGTGGAGAAGGACCTCAAGGAATATGCAAGCCTCGGCGACTTCTTCTACCGGAAGTTAAAGGATGGCACACGACCAGTCGCCGATGTTATCCTGGTACGCAAACCGCATATATGCGCGTTATACCCTTTGCTTATACCTCTTGTGCTTCATAGGTTAGCCCTGCAGACGGTACCGTCTTGCATTTCGGCACAATTAAGGGAGGACGCGTCGAGCAGATCAAGGGCAGCACTTACTCCCTCGACGCGTTGCTCGGCATCGAGACGCGCGGCACCTCGCGCAAAGAAGTTATGTTCGCGACACGTGATATGGCTGAGGCAGACGACAAACACTTCGCGGACATCAACGGCATTGAGTACAGTCTCCAAGAGCTACTCGGCACCAGGGCGCACAACACGCCCTCGGGTTCAGGCACGAGCACACCGGTATCGGGCTCGGGCCCCTCGGCCTCTGCAATAGCCACGGGCGTGGACAGGGGCACGTCCGCGACGAAGCACGGAGAGCGTACGGACGCGTCGGTGTCGCAGGAGGGCTCCCTCAAGGACGTCGTTGCCCATGACGCGTCCGTCGCGTCGGAGATGGGCGCCCGCCCCACCCTCGAGCGGCGAAAGAGCTTGGCAGTCGCCCCCGGGAACGCGCTTTATTTCTGCGTCATCTACCTCGCGCCGGGCGACTACCACAGGTTCCACAGCCCGACGGCGTGGGTGGTCGAGAAGCGCAGACACTTTGTCGGTACGTGTGTGCCCCGCTCTGTCCGCTATCGCCGCCCGGTCTGACGTGGGACTGGCGCAGGTGACCTCTTCTCGGTGTCGCCGTGGATGGCGAAGCGGCTGGAGAACCTGTTCGTCCTGAACGAACGTGTCGCCTTGCTTGGTCGCTGGAAGTTCGGCTTCTTCGGCATGGTACCCGTCGGCGCGACCAATGTCGGCAGTATCAAAATTAACTTTGACAAGGTGCGTTCCCGAACGTTTCCGTAATTTTCCTTACGTCCTCTCTAACCGCCCTTGTCGGTAGGACCTGCGCACGAATGTCGGCTCACGGCGCGATCACCCGCTGGGGACGTACACGGAGGCGGTCTACTCGGCCGCCTCGCCCATCCTCGACGGCCAGCCGCTGCTCAAGGCGCAGGAGATGGGCGGCTTCTGCCTCGGGAGCACGGTCGTGCTTGTGTTCGAGGCGCCGCAGGACTTCCAGTTCCTCGTCAAGGACGGCCAAAAGGTCCGTGTTGGCCAGCCGCTCGGCGATGCCATTCCAGAGTCAAAGAAGGACCAGTGAGCGGGGTCTATAGCTCGGCAGTTCGCCGGACGCCCTGACTATTGAAAAGAGGGTGCAGAGGCGGAGCAGGTGGACATGATAATTACGAGGCCGTCAGTATGCCATTGCTGACTATGATCGCAATAATTACCAGGACTTCTCGCGTGCTCTGCGGGGAGTCCGCCCTACGACTACATGCCAGTATTCGTGTGCTGTACTATACTTTCCACACGGACTTCAACAGTCTAGACATAGGTTTAATTACGTAGTATTCATGACACGTTGTGCTCGGTATCGGCGAAAGTCGCCTTCGGTTTCACGAGGAGCTTTCGCCCTCATGAATTCGAGCGATGTGACAAGGGTCCTTGGGCGACATCGCCGATCGCCGCAAGCGCTTTGCACATGCTCGCGACGTCGCATCGCCCTCCCATCGAAGGAGCTGCCCTACTTCGCACACACGGAGCCTAGCGTGGCAAGCATACCTAGCCTGCAGGCCAACCAATCTGAACGGTTCTCACTCACGCGTACCGCTGCAGTCAAGGAACCTCCGGCATTTTCATAAGCCAAGTCTGCAGTCTGCATGACAGTCGCGAACCGCATGTATGCAGCTGTTTCTCGGATCCCTTGCTTTGCGATGCTCTCCTGTCGGCCGGGAGGCGCGTGCCTGTCGCGTCGTGCTTCGGGATGTAGCGGCGCAGGTCTAGGAGTATGTGCGAGCTGGCGAAGGACGGGGACGACAAGGCCCACCTAGAGGCGGGCGATTCAGTGCTGAACGGCCGACTTGAGGAAATGAACGGTAGGCTCACCATACCGGCCAAGGGCGTCTTACAGAGCTTGTACATTAACAGGCTGAGGAACATCGTGACTGGGGCGTGGAGTCTTTGAGCAGAACTGGCACGCCAGATATCAAGGCAAATGCCTGCGTGCCATCTCGCAGGAAGATACTGACGATGGACTGCTTCTAAAAGGTGCACAAAACACTGTGGTAGAACTTGGCGAGTTGTCAGGATAAAGAGAAAGGTCTCGAAGGTGGGCAAGGACGCCCTGGACAAGTCAAGAAGACTGAGG
>NW_006768271.1:0-2819 GCF_000300595.1 Phanerochaete carnosa HHB-10118-sp
AGACACTCCCCATCATATTGGTAACTGTGTAGAGGTATCATTAATATCTGCTTAGCCACCTTTAATAGTACAATCCACACTTCTTTGCTGTAATTGCAGAGACAAGTATCTCTGACTCAGTTCCTCTTGTCTTCTAAATTTTATGGTTTCCATACATCCCAGTCTATATATATGCACATATATAGCCTTGGTGTATGTTTCACAGTAGATTGGACTGCTATAGACCATAAACTTATGTTATTTCTGCTGTGTTCTGATTTTTTATACTTACAAGGTAGTTGAAAGCCTTTCAAGAGCTACTACAGCTTTTAGGGCATCATTACACATGTACTACACAGTATTAAAAGCATATTCCAGGGCTTTAATGGTCTATAACATGTAGCAATGTTCTGCATTATAGCAGGCTTCTGTCTCAGCCTTTGGCTCTCTCTCATCTTTTGTGCTTCTAAGTGGTTTATTATATCTGTACACAGTCTCATGCAATAAATGTGTGTGTGTGTGTGTGTGTGTGTGTGTGTGTGTGTGTGTGTGTGTGTGTGAGAAAGATCTTAACCTGGAACCTTTTGTGCTATTAAAATACTATATCACATTTGTAGCCAATGTTGTAAGGACAGTAAATTAGTTTTGAGATTAGAAGCTCAAACAGTAGGCAGAGGTTCTGAGCAAATTCTGAGCAAAGTTTTATCAGTCTTTGTCATGAATTAACCTCTATTTCCACCTATTTTCGCTTGTTTTTGCTCTTTTACCTCTGTCTCTGCATCTCTTCTATTTTTACCTCTTCCTCCTCTCATAACTTTCCAGCTCCTATATCAATCCAGTCAGCATCAGGCTCAGTCCAGACTTAGCCCCTATATGAGCTGGGCTTTATCAGACTCATGTTAGGCATTGTCAGATTTTGTCAGACTTTGTTAAGCTCTGACTCAGCTCCTATGTAGAACTTTGAGGTAGGTCAGAGTGTGTTTAGGTAACACTGTATGGTATTCATTCTGTAAGGTATATAAGGCTGCAGACTTTCTGGAATAAAATCTCCAGCCTTAAGCTGGTCTTTATCCCAACCATCACTCTCAGCTGTCATGCTCTTCAGAAGTTCAGCTCCTTCTGCTCCTAGTCTCTTGCTAGTAATGTGCAGGTCTGGCTTGGTCTCAAAGCCCAGGCTTGAGCTTGTGATGACATTGAACTGAGCTCTGAGCTTAAGCCAAGTCCAAATCTGGTTCAAGCCATGGGCTTAAGCCTGAACTTGCTCACATTACAGAGTGTTCTGGTGCTATCAAAGGAGAGTATATTTAGGTGTAGTAAATTACTACTGCATGTACTCATCAAATTATAACCTCCAGAAGGCCTACAGTTGCAGAACAAGTTAAGTTGCAACAAAGTCCATGAGTGTGCATCTATAGCAGACACTAAACAATAGTGCACAATCATGCTTGGCAAGAACTGTTGAGTTTAGAATATCCATATTTTGTCTTTTATGTATATATCAGATTGCTCTCACCTTATTCTGAGCTCAGAAAATAGTAACAGAGCCAGTGCACCCAAGCCTAATCCAAGCCTGAGCTTTCAAGCCAGGATTGAGCTTGACTTAAGTTGAATACACTCTGAGCCTGGCCTTGAGCTCATTTCCAGGCTTGGTGGGCTTGCAGGCTTTAAGGCCTGGCCTGCACATTACTATCTCTTGCTGTTAAGCCTCAGCTCCAGCCTATAGTTATTCTTGCCTACCTTTTGTAGTTGCCTGTTCTGGTCTCTGCCAGAGCTGTTCTAGCTGTAGTTAGTGTTGGAGTGTGATTATCACTGACAGTCTTAACATGAAAGTGAAATGAATTGAGATGGCCAGCAGAAGATCTGAGCATTATATAAGTGAAGGTCTAGTACATCCAAAGTTAGCTTAGATTTATGATCTTAAGCAATTTGGAAGCAAATCTGAAAGGTTAAAAACCTTGGGACCATGATCTTAAAGGAATTTGATCTTGAAAAGAATAATGGGAGATCTATAGAGTAAGCTATATTCTGATACAGAGAAGAAGAATGCTTTCAGCAAAAGCTTGAAATGAAATGGAGTCTGCAAAATGGATGTTTTGGCTCATTTGTGGAGAAAAGAAAGGCAGTGAAAATTAAGAAGTGCTATCAGTTTAAGAAGATTTCCTGGTACTTATGCAATTTGACTCAACAGTCTCTTATTTTAGGGCAAGCCATGTGTATTGTGCATCCTGATCAGACAATCCAGTAAGCTATGGTGTTTCTATGCATTTAAGCAGCTAAGTGTACATGAGACAGATGCAGCATAGCATATAAACTAGCTCATTCAATATTTAATCTCCATCTAAACTCTAATTGTACCCAAGACATCATCATCACAAGCTTTCACCAGGCAGTGCAGCATTAAGCAAATCTAAGTTGACCTTACAGGCATAGGCTGATAGGTTGAAAGGCTTGTAATGAATACAATAGATATTTACACTCATAAACCATGTACCTTACATCTTTGTATGGCAAGATCATTCACTAGGGTGATGTGGGCCACAGCACAGGTGCTTGGCAGGTACGATTTCTTCATTCCTTGTCATACTACGAAACTTCTTTCTATTATTTGCACTGCCTTAGTATAAACCTTTTGCTCATGACATCAATGTCAGTGTTTATACAATAGTGATATTTTATAACAATGACAGAAGCTAAATTTATATCTAGTATAGTAATATGCAGGGCAAGGCTCAAAGTTCACAAGCTTTAGAGGCCTGGTTCAGGATCTCAAGCTAAGCTTGGACCTCATCAAAAAAACTCAAAGGTGCAAACAAAGGCACTTACTTTTAAAAGACCTGAAA
>NW_006768272.1:0-2811 GCF_000300595.1 Phanerochaete carnosa HHB-10118-sp
CAGTGCTAGCACTGGCAGCAGAGTGACATTTGAGGGAGAAGCTTGTAGAGATAGCCGCAACAGTAGTGGTGGTACTGCCAAAGGTGGAAAAAGTGAGTGTGAGTGCTGCAACAGCATTGGTGGAAGTGAGAGCAGTAGTCACAGTCATAATAATATCAGTGGTGATGAGAGCAGAGAGCGGAAACCTCATGTTTTGCAGAAGTCCCACTGGAATGAAGAGCCAGACCAAGAAGGTCTCAATATTAGAGAGCTCAGTGTGCTTAACAGGGATGTTGAAGTACACGTGGTGCTGGGTTCTTGCAATCTTGGCCTCAGAACCCAATGAAATTCCTCTCCACTGCCCGGACACCACTGACAACAATAATGCATGGGAGTTCTAGTGCTCTATAGTGTGAGACTCACGGCAGAATATACAAGAATATGCCTAACTTGATTTTTGACAAAGGTGCCTCAACAACAGTAAAAGTACTCGGGGTTTAGTTACAGCCCTTCAAATAAATCAGGTGTCGAATGCATATACATCGAAGGCTTGAATAGTATTACTTACTGGCCAATTGAGGCTGTCATGATTGACACCTGGATCACCCATGATAGCTATCCAACGAGCTTGGAAAACACCAGCATTATGAAGGTTGGAGAGAGAGCTGGAAAAAGCGATTAAGCAGAGGTTCTCATCTTATATTGGCAGAAAGACATACCACATTTTGTCAGGTGTGCTACCAGTTCTTTTATTCCTAGTAATAACAACTCCATTTGTTAAAGCATTGGCCAAAGTGGTCAGCAATGATTAGAAGGAGATTTCAAGACCAGAGGCAAATAAAAGGTGTGCATAAGCCTTCGCAGAAAAATTCCTCGGCTGATGATGCATTACATGCCAATATCTGGGAGATGAGCAGTACCAAAGAAAAGTGCTTGTGTTTCCACTTACAGTCATACCAGAAAAGCTTTCCTGAAAGTATAAACAGAATGGTTGCTGTGCTTTCAGAGCCCCTTCTCTCTTGTTCAGTACTAAACAGAGACAAAGACAGTGAGTGCAAAAACAAGGATATTGAAGCGGAGATGTTGAGAGAGACATGAACATACCAGAATGTGACCTTCAAATTTATAGAATGTGTGGGTTGTACAAATGTAAAAATATTACAGTCAGTACAGTTTCATATGTATTTCAAGACATGTATTTTACTGTGACATATACTTAAATTACGATCTCTGAATGTAATGAAGAAATGTTTTGTTGGAAGTAGCACTTTGGGAGTCAGTTACTTTCAGACCAAAATCTGCCTAACTCTCTGTAGCCATCAATATTTTAGTTATTGACATCACACTTGGCCTTCACATCAGAACTCTAGCCTCTGATCATGTTTGAAGTATATGAGCATACATTGTTGTATGTTGCAATGAATGTAATATGCTCTATAGTTCATTCAAATGGATATCTAATTACACTATTATATTCTTACACATACTATACAACTATCTCCATTCTATAATATTCAGAGTCAATTTTATTCTACAGTCTGTATTATACTACAGAATATATATTAAATATAAATATTTTCAACTATTTTTAAAATACCCTTCCAGCATGCACATTATGCTACAAACTGGTATCTTGAAAAAATACAGCTAGTTATCTAGTTTAGAAATCATATACAATGTGTTCAGCCATTGATAATATTCATGGAGATATTGAAGAATTTTAACACCTTTCTGTAGTCTGTTGCAATACTTTAGGTCATCACTGTACCAATGAGGGTACTGAGATTCATGAGCTGTGTAGCTATATGCTTGGACTATTGGAGAACTTCTGGCACAAGGAATATATGTGCACATCATGTGGAACCAGTGAGATAATTGGTAGAAACAAGAATATAACCTATTCTGACTTGCTCCTTATATACTCCCCATACAGATGGCAGAGGCAAGGCATCATGAGTGGACCTGTTGATGAGAGAACTCCACTAAAGTGGTTACATGCCAACACAAGACAAATAGCCAATACAATATGCAATAGCTGTAGTACCAAGCTAGTAAAGGAAGTGATCATAGATAATAAGCCTCAATTTCTCAAGTTTAAAGTCGATGAAGTTACTGTCAAGTAGACTTCTATACTGAATTTGGACTGGTGCAAGTACAAACTATGTAAACTTATTTATTATGGCAATGAGCACTTTATAGCCAGAATAGTTAGTGCTGATGAGCAAGTATAGTATAATGATGGATTGAAGCATGATAACCTATATCACTTAGAATCCCAGCTTTGTAGCATGAAATCAGCCCAACTTGCTAATAGTTCAGATGGGCATAAGTTAGCCTTTGATATTTATAATCAGATATTGTAAATGCACAGCATAGTAGGCTGTAACTTATTATTATTTATGTGGTAGGCACATTATTTATAAAGTTCATATAATACAATGATAAAGAATTATAAAATATCTTACAAAGTAATGAAGTGATAAAGACTATATATAGCTTTAAGTCTCATATAAATGGTAAGCTACTATAATATCTAAGTCATTATTATTTACATTGCAACATAGAAGAAATGAAGAAATTGTACCTGCTGAGCATATATGCTATGGCCCACATAACCCTAGTAGAGGTAGAGTAAGATCCAACTAATATTGACCATGGAAATTAGTGCCTATGCTATACATAGTACTACTATGCATGAGCTTAGCTTGTCCTTTTTCAAAGAGGAGATCAAAGCTTTTTTCTTCAATACATGAGACAGAGACTAGCTGTCTGGAAATGGCAGAATTGTGGAGTATGTTTTCTAGCCTGATTTTTACTAGTTTGTTGTCAACA
>NW_006768273.1:0-2809 GCF_000300595.1 Phanerochaete carnosa HHB-10118-sp
CTAGCGCACCCAGCTGCGGCGCCGTCGCGCTCGGTCTCTACGCCGCCGCCGCCGCCGTCTTGTACTGTTCGTCGAGTGCGCGTACACAGTGCCCACTGGCGGCGCCCGATCGGGGTTCGCGATGCGGCAACTGCGCGAGCCCCTTGCGTGCGTGCGTGCGTGCGTGGTGCTGCGCCCGAGGGTGAGGGGGCGGGCAGGCGAGCACGGCTTTGCGGCGCAGCTTGAGCCGCTCGCGCTCGTCCTGGATCGTCGACTTGAACTCGGACGCGAGGCCCGCGGCCGCGGCGGCCAAACTGATGCTGCGCTCAGTTGGATTCTAGTCGTCGCGGCCGTGCGTTTGAGGAGCTGAACATGATACCACGACGCCATCTTCGATGGGCCTCGCCCTGTTGAACAACCTCGCCTAATCGTGAACAATGTTTGTTGTATGAGTGGTGGCCGGGACGGTCAAGAGGGGACTGTGAATCTAGGAGGCCCAGGCCTGAAAGAATTTCCGTATGTTCTCACAGCTCGGTCTAGCATGATTTGTTAATAGCCCAGTAGGCGAGGTGCTGTGAGACGCGGATTGGGCCTGTGTTCGGGCCGTCACGCGGCACCGCCCACTATCAACTTTGTCTAGGATTCGAGTTATTTGTACGCCTCTGGCTTGAGGGTGTGTCGGGCACTTGAATAGCATGGGGTGTACAGCTAGCAACACCCCATGCTATACAAGTGCCCGATACACCCTCAAGCTGGAGGCCTAATGTCAAGAAGTGGGTTTGGGATGGTTTGCCAGAGCTGAAGGCGAGAGGCATCCTATGGTGATCTTTTGCTCTTTTTTTTGAGCCCGTGGCTTGTGTCTTCTGCCCGAGATGTACAATACAATTGACTCGAAAGGGTCAAACAGTAGGGCCAAAGGCTTGCAGTGGCGGCCGGGACGGCGAGTCTACTGCCGCCACGAAAGATGTAGTCGAAGCACAGCCAGCGAGGTGCAGCTGAGGCTAAGTCACGGAGACATTTATTTAGGCATTTACGTGAACATCCATCGTACTAGAATCTACGACAGTAGCGGTGTTGCTGTCTGCCAGTGGGTTCGTGCTAGTGGTGCGCCATGCCCCGACTTCTAACCATCCGGCGCAAATTTGCTATTTGTCAGACACCAGTGGTAGTGTCTCGCCGACGTCTGCATCGTCGAAGAGAGGAAGAGGGAGGAGTTACAGTAATGGACGGTGCGTAGCCGCGGGCAAGGAAATTGCGCGATAAGATAAGATCTCCTACAATGAGGTAGGGTCCCCACACGCAAAAGGGAATTCGAAGATAACAATGTTGAAAATACCAGCGCCGCTCGCACCTCCACCTCTATCGGCCGCTCTGCCATGTACTACACATACTGCCTTATATCCTTCGTGGCGCACGGCGCCCTGCCAGGACATTTTCCATCAACTATACGTCTACGATCCGCGACGTGCTAAGCGAAGAAGCAGGAAAGAGCGACCCCGGACGAAGCCATTGCTTTCAGCAGTTTACCATGCTCCTCGCGCACATCAGCACCAGACACCCCCTTCCCGTATCGTGTCCTCAACCACATCTGTGATGCAGTGCTCCGCGCGCCACGTGGTAACAATGTCTTCTGGCTTGGGCGTGCAGAACGTGTTTCTCTGGCTGGTACGGAAGACACCGTCCTGAAATCTCTCTTACTCGCACCGCGCGCATGGCAGGCCAGTTTAGAAATGCTTGGGTTTAGAAATAGTCCCCGAATCTCAAATATGTCAAGCCAATATGCGCGCCCACCTGTAGCGATTCCACAACATCTCAGCTGGATCCTGGTCGTCGCGGCCGTGCGATGTAAGAGCTGAGCATGCTACCACGACGTCACTTTGCCATCTGACCGGTGACCAGTGACCCCGCACATGTTGGCGCTGCCTCTTGCTCAATCACGCAAAACTCCCTCTACGCCAATAAGCTCTCCGGCCACCTCCGAATCGAGAGTTCCAGCCCGCGCCACTCTACGCTCAAAGCACAACGTAATTCACGGTGTTGCATCATGACCACCTTCGCCGATCTCCTTCCAACCGGCTTCGAATGCTTTGCCCGCGCGGCATCTGCATCCTGCCGACGCTACGCTGTTCCCACTCCCCATCCACGCTGAGACTCACCAAGCTCTGCCATCGGGCTGTCCGGTTGTAGAGAGCCTCCCAGGGCTGCGAACGCTCGAGATTATCAGGTGTTCGAAGCCTAGTCGAGCTCCAGTCGCTTACTCGACGACGCACCCCCAGGTCGACCGCAGAACCGGCGCCTCATGCAGGACATTGTCTCCATGAGGTCCGTCCCTGCCTCGCATACGTTGGCTAGCGACGCTCGTTCGAAATCGGCGTGCTGGCGCCGCAAGTGTCCGCCGACGCAGCGTTCCGGTTTATATAGGAGTCTCTCGAGAGAGTCTGGTCCACGACAGCCCGGGGATCGAAGGCGGTGGTCGAGGATTATGCGGGGCGGGCGACGGAGCGGGTGAAGGAGCTGGTAACCGCGCCCAAGTTCGTGCTCGAAGCACCGAAGCTGAAACTCCGCTGCAATATCTGCGCGCATTTCATCAGCGCAGAAGAACTGTGTTCGAGCTCAAGACACCGTGTAAGTCCTCTTCCGGAGTCAACGACAATTCTCGTTTAGTCTCAATCCCAGGCTTCAAGCACCCGCGTGTCATGTTGGCCTATGTACACCTGGCGCGATGTGCGACGTTTTCGAAGAACGGTCAGTCCCCAAGCGTCTGCCGCTCGAAATTCACGGCTGACCGAACGGACTATCTCAGATGTCACCACCGATATCTCTAGTACTG
>NW_006768274.1:0-2807 GCF_000300595.1 Phanerochaete carnosa HHB-10118-sp
TCCCTTCGACTCATCCTGGCTTTCTTCAGATCCGTCTCGGCTCCTCATTATGACTTAGGGTAGGATTTCTAGTATATATAGGCATAGATACAATGGTGTATGGTAGTTTCTCGAGAATCGAAACTTACCCCACTCTTTCTCTGGTGTGATAACCTCTCACAAGCTCAGATTCTCATCCCTGAGGTCCTGCAATGTAGCCGCTGACTTACTGATTACTCAACTCATCAAGCGCCTATCAAAGCTGAATCTTACAACGTGCCACAGTAGACTACATCTGCCTGCCCACCGCTCGCAGATACTGATTCACATACCAAACTGGCAGCAGACCCCACTGCCTTCGCAATTTCTGTCATGCCCTTCATGCGCACACCAACGGGTTCAAGAAATGGAATGGCGCATCAGGAAACAGGACTTGGATCCGTAGTGCTCCAAAATGCTCCTGTAGCACTCTGTAGCATTGTGGACCTAAGTCTTTTCCCTGATGTGAACAGGGGGCTGAGCGCGATGCACATGATTGTGCTGCATGATGTCTGCTGAACTGCTTTCTTCATGTACTTCCAAGTTGTTAACATTCCTTGCAGCTTAGTGTTCCATACCTTCCTTGTTTTCTTGTATGTGCCGAAGACTTTCATCTATGCCACTCTCACCGAATACATGTAATCTTTGGCACTCTCACAGAGTTAGCCTTGCTAGTCTGATTCAGATTTACTGTACAAGACTTAATGTGCAGGGGAACAGTAGTACAGTTATCCACTGCTCCTTGATACAGCCAAATTCTCTGTGCCCATTGATTGTGTTCCACAGAGTGTATTGATCCAGAATTTTGTATAACTTACTGTACTTTTATGACCTTACCAGATGAAAGCCCCAAATTTGATTTTTCTGACAACTCCCCATATTCACCATAAATTGAGATAAAATTATTGGCAGGTTTAGCAGAAAACCAGTGTGACATGTGACATTCGGTATGGTCATAAAAGTACAGTATACCACACACCTCCTACACACTCTAGAATATTTCAGAGACTAACAGTGGGGAAATCTGTGAATGGGAGGGCCATCTCTGGGAACAATGGTAAGAAAAAATGAGAACAATCAGGGAGAGTAATCAAGGGATAACTGGGAACTTGCATAATATCGAATCTCAAGTGTGATTAAATAGTACACTATGAATCATTGCCTTGGCGAGACTTTGTTAACAATGCTATAAGCCGTCAGTAAGACATCTAGTCCAGAAGATTGGAAAATTGTGCCAGGGCATGTTGCCATGTGGTTGTACAGGGCCTGTGTAGTGTCCACTACAGAGCAGATAGTATTGACTGTTCCTTGTCTAAACATCACCAACATGTCAGATATGCTGTTTGAGAGGTTGAAATGTTCTTCTAGATCAAAGATGGCGCAGTCTGGACTGATACTGAGTCAAAGAGGCAGCGAAGGCCCAATGTCCACAGCACAGTGCCAGAGCGAGACTTCAAAGACTGGTCGGTAGGTATTGTACTTATTCGACCAAGTGGGCTGAGGGTGTAACTTGCAATACCCATGTTACGGCGGCCGCTCTTGTATTGTGCACAAGCGATCACTGTTATCTAGGGCTTGTTGTGTATGACTGGCATCCTTGGTCAGACACTGTGCACAGTCTGTGTGGATAAACTATCAGTCACATAGCTTGGTATAGACTTGAATCATTGCTGTTTGCATTGCCTCCACATACAGTGTCCGAGCCCATAAGACCTTGCGGTGCTCAAGAAAAGGGCAGTACTTGCGTAGAATTCAAGTCAAACCTTGATCATGATCATGGTCTGAACGAAACGGTGAGCAGCACTCCGTCTCCTTAGGACACCGGCATCTCAGGCTGTGAACAGACCACAGACTCTACCAGTTGCTTATCATCATCGAGTTTGCATTGGTATGGGACAGCATCTTTGAGGAAAGCAGTAGGACTTGGCACTGTGTGAACTGGAGCTGTGCAATGGCAATATATAAACTGCAGACGAGCTGTAGACACCCTTCATCCCACTCACCTGCTGTCACTGGCAGACTAAACACACCTTGCACACTAAACACAATGCTCGCAAAGCTGAACTTCAATCTCACCATTGTCGCCCTGCTGATGCTACCCACCAGCCTGGCGCGTCCAACCACGTAAGTTCACACTGCTTGTGAAGGTTGCATTCATTCCTGAGGCTGTGACAACAGGAACACAGAGCGAGACCTATCTCTCCAAGGCTATACAGGCTCATGTGTTAATTTGATGCCTGGGCAACTAAGGCAAGTATCGTCTTCTCACCAGGGGATATAATGACCAGCTCATCATTGTTGAAGCGCCTAGTGGCTCTGGCTCGGCGTTCCGCCTGGCATGGACTTAAGGTGGACATCTTAGATTAGGCGCTGCTAATACGTAGATAGTGATTGAACAATCATATGTAGTGCTCCCACACACGGACCTCTTTATGGCAGGCTTCCCCATTCTAGTGGACTTTCAATTTTGCTTCCTTTTAGTATATAAGGACTCCTCTCGCATCCCCACTCTGCGTGCTCTTTCCCTTCGCACTCAGAGTAAGTCCCTTCGTTGCCCTTGCGCAGTATGCACTTATGCTTACGCCCTGTATAGCTAATCCCCCGTGTGTATTAGGTTAGATCTATACAGTGTGCTCTTTCCCTTCGCACTCAGACTAATCCCCCGTGTGTATTAGATCGTGCCCGCGTGCCACTCGCCAGTTCGCGCTCGCGCAGCCCAGTAGTCGTATCACGACAATAGGTTATGAGCCCCGGCTTGTAACTGGCCCCCATCTACCCTCCATCCCTCA
>NW_006768275.1:0-2807 GCF_000300595.1 Phanerochaete carnosa HHB-10118-sp
CCGAGGTGGCCAAATGCACTCAATCAGAGCCCAGACCACCCTGAAAAAATTCTTGACTGCTCACAAACGGCACAAGGTTAGGCTCGCATGGGCTCCATCTCATATTCAAAACAAATGGGAAATGGACAGTTGGCCCACTCAATTCAACAACATGGCTAACAAACTGGCCGGTGACGCAGCGAAATCAGACAGCGGACATCCGAAACAGAGATCTTTGTACGCAGCAGCCTACGCCGACACAAAAGTCAAGGCCCATAAGGCTTGGCAGGTAATGATGAACGGGACTAAATACCGCAGACGCTCAAATCTGTTAAAACAGATGGAGCACAAGCTTATAATCTCTAATAGTAAGCACTACTCCCTCCGCCACTTTGGACATGACCATCGTCTGTATGCATGCATGACCCGATTCATGACTGGACATTTCCCACATGGAGACTTCCACAACAAAATGAATCTTGACAGTTCTTGCTTATGCACATGTGCAGACATCCATGAATCACAAGACCACATTCTATATGAATGTCCGTACTGGATCAGACCACAAGGTATCAGGCCGCCTAAACGGGTATCAGACCAGGTGCGCATAGAGCTCATATCTGCGGGGAAACAGCTGGAGCTCCAAAATAAAGAACAGCAGGTGTCAATTGATGACATTCAAGACTTTCTGTCACTCAACCTGTTAGTAGGCACATTCAAGTGGCAAGACTTAATGGAACACTTACGATCAGATGTGTTCCCTGAACATGAGAGAGATGCCCCAGGGTGGCAATTCCATCTAATATACTTAGCCTTTGATGCCCTGGTCCTTCAGCAACCGGCCCTTTTCAAAAAATACCACCGAGAGACTCGCAAGAGGAGAACGCCGCCCACATTCCTGCAATGGCTCTTCTCACGAAAACGATGGCTCATCAAACATGTCTGGGCCAAATACAAACGCATGCACCCTGGCACACAAGTGCAGTTCCAGGACGTTGCGCCAGACTGGCTGAAGTTAGTCATGACTGCAGCCCGAGTACCTCTCAAACCAGAAAGTTACAAAGAAGGCGAAGACAAGACCTCCGACTGGAAACAGGATGGCCAAACGGACATTGCTGAGTTTGTATCTTCAACCGTGGGATCCTCTGCATCCAAGGACCTAATTTTATTACCAGACATCAATAGCAGGAAGGAGGTAGCCCCTGACAAGCATGTGGACCGTTCCACGGACACATTGCCAAGCCTGCCGCCACAACACAGACCACTAAACCCTCTCTTTTCTTAATGTCCGCTATATTATCAGAGCTCACAGACTCCCTGCACCAGCATCGGACGCTCGTAAACAGGTGTTCATTACCCTACATAGGTAGCACTTTAAACACAAGAGATTTTTTTTAAAAATACTCACTTCCACAGCCAAATCCACCGGTCGACATCCTTCTACTAGGAACCACCGAACGTCCATAAGAGGCGAGCTCGCCAATTCTTGCCCTCTATCAACAAATTTGACCACGTATGGCACGTCGTCAAGGAGAGCGGAGATACTGTGCTAGAGTTCTGCAGTGGTCTGCTGGTGCGCCTCTTCAACTTTGTGTGAAGAGACTCAGCCTGACACCTGCTGTGTTTGGCTCGCAGCTTCCGTGACTCTGCTCATGGATCTTCATATATAGAGCCAAAATATTGGCTGAATTAGCCTTTTGTTTCTGCCTGCGCTTCTCTCTCAAAGAGCACACATCACGCTTACACTGACGATGACAACAATTACAATGTTAACGACGATATCAGTCCCAGTGTTCGATGCTGTGAGCTCAATCTCATGCACAAACGCAACTGCTCGTGAGACCTCGATCAGCTCTCCGATGTGCAATGCGTTCTCGCACCAGGGCAGGGGCCTGACGTGTATGCCGCATGCGCACCCAGCCATGACCCCCGTATCGTGCTTTCATAGGACGGGTAATCAGTTCACCGCCAATGTACGTTTGTGCGTCTTGCTCTTTATGACAGAACTTGACGTGACATCTAGGACCCGCACGTCGCGTAGCTCTTCTTATTGCTCAAGAAAGATGGTCGCAGCAGCAGATGGCATATACCAGGTGTGATTTACTTTCCTCATGCGTTCCAAGTGCACAGCTGAATGGGACCTTGTACAGGCAGGAATCAGCACTTACAGGGCACCCCAAATCTCTATGCCCCCAGCATTCAAGATATCCAAGACCCTCGGCTGGACAATCGCTCAGAATCTCAATGCACATTCGATGGGTCTGCGAGTCTCGGTTTGAAGCAGGTGGTGTTGTATCTGATGTCTGTCTGTCATTTCAGGCGTATATGAAATTTCAATGCAGAACAGTAAGTTCTCGGCCATTGCATTTTTACTTGAGCAGAATGCTGAATGCCTTTGCAGACGAGGCAGATGACAAGATCCACATTTTTTCTCGAGGTGCATACACCACCCGTGCGCTCGCTGGCGTAATCAACGAAGTCGACCTGCTCCCGACATGCAACCACCAGCAGATGCCATACGAGAACAAGGTGTACACGTGCACGACACCACTTGGCTAGCAAAGGGCACACTCTCAAGAAGATGTTCTCGGCAGACATCGACATCGAATGAATTGGCGTCCGGGACATAATGTGCTCAGTCGGTTTTCTTGCACTGGATGCCGTTCACAGTAGGCAACACTGCCGTGAAGACGTTCAACATGTCGCCAGCCTCGATGAGTGGTGCGGCAAGTTTAAAGCAAACTTGTTGAAATGGTCATGAGAGGACGAGGATCAGCTCAGCATGCAACTAGGGGACATGCCCAAGGCGAGCCAGAATGATGAGCTGG
>NW_006768276.1:0-2805 GCF_000300595.1 Phanerochaete carnosa HHB-10118-sp
TCCATTGCACCCGAGCTTGCGCTAATGTGCCAGCCGGCGCCTATGAGTCTAATTCCCAAGGCACGAACAAACTTGTGTGCAGTAGGCTTGCGCCCGCCCCATCCGATTTCGCGAAGCTTTTTCCCAGACGTCGTCGCGAGCACGCAAGCGTGATACAATCCATTCGTACAGATTATATTGCCTATTATATATACTACATGATCAACCGTAATCAGTCTGTGACGGCTTTTCTTAGGGTACAGTTGCAGGACAAAATTTGCGTAAATTGACTATTGATCATACAAGAGCATGGGAAGGAGGTGCCAGCAGCGTCGCTTTGGGTAGATAATGCAGGTGAGGAAAACATTGTAACATATGATGAGGAATACTATGACTGTGCGTCTCCTTCGTCGCAGCCGACCCACACGGTTTTCCATCACTCACTCACAGCCTATGTAGTGCCGTCAGAGCCCCGGGTGCAATGGGTCCACCTGTGCAAGTGCACCCTGATCGCGCACAAGAGCTGTCTTCTGAACTGGATATGCAACGCACAGCAAGACGCCTCGCACTTGCTGCGGCTGCTCAACCACATCAACACCTTGGCGTAGTACTATTAGCAGAGCATGAACACGAATTGCTTATAGCACAGCAGGAGAGATAGCAGCATTGTATAAGGGCTATAAGTACATAGGCAGATTGCGTAGGTGTGTTACGAGCAGGCAGATGAAGCTGTGGCGAGATGCAGCGTGTTTGCAACCAGTCTTCGTTCAGGAGTCATTATTATAGTGGTAAGTGTAGCCCATACCATTCATCATGCACGACAGGTTTCTCGAGACTTAGCAAGCACTTGTCTGTAGGTGACATTAGTTTACTAGGGGAAGGACGGTGCGAAATTTAAAAGATTTATTGCTCTTGAACATGTCTGTACATAATTTAATGCTTACAAAATTACCCGTCACCAGCTATGCCGGTGGAAGGTCATCCTAGGTCATCCACTCCCTGGAGCACTTCTGGTCAGCTGAAAGTGGCACGGCTTCGTAAGCAAAGCTTCCGGCTGTCTGCTCCCGGCCCACTGCACTCAAGCCTTTTGGGCCACCACCCTTGACGACATCCAAGTATGAGTATCAACCATCACAAATATAATCATTTCATTCATATCTCAACGATACAACACTTAAACACACAAACTATCAGTTAGGAACGTCCAAAACAGATGAGACCACAGAGTGGTGAAAGCCTTTGCAGTTATTTCCACTGCATCCAGTCCCTCCGCACTTCCAAAATACCAGGTCAGAGTTTCCCATGTGCTCATATATGATCCTCACTCTGGTGTCGTGCTCAAACAAAAATCTCACAGAGTAGTGATCTGTCTGCCATGGAGTATACTCCATGGCTGGTGCTCTCTACCCCTCATCTTGCACTGCCTACGACCCAGACACAAGGCCCAAGGACCACTCAACATGCTTGTGACGTCGGCCTGAGACTGATACACAACTCGCTGTGCATCGCCGCATGCCCCAGGCTAGCACACCAATAGCACTCGACCTTCGCTCTGCTGTTGTGCAATGCACGATGCCCAGAACGTGTCATGCAGCACCGCACGCCATCTAGCGCCCCGAGCCAACCTGCAAGCCGCAGTATCACACCACCTCTCCACATGTCTCCACTATGTCCATCAGGCATCGCAGGCTCAAAGCTAGAAGCCCGTGACTTGCGTCTCATCGCTGATCGTGGTGCCTACTTGCTTTGGCAGCTGACGCCCAACTTGAGCTCCCAGGCAGCCTGCATATGAGTGACAACTCACGTACCTGCCGTGCGTTATCGGTCATACAAGCTCTAACTGCAAGGCGAATACAGAAAGGACTAGACGTCCTTGGGCGCCAGCAATTAGCGGAGCCTGGCAGTTCTTGCGTGAGCATCCTTGCATGAGTTTGGCTGGCCCTGGAACAAGGCGCAGCTGTCACTGGCACCGCAACCTTAACACAACGGCTCGGTACTTCCAGTCTTCACCACCGAGTAACATCTGTAAAGGGTACGTTCTCTCTCCTGTGCCCTATGGTTTGGCAGTTTGCAAGGACGACTAACACCCAAACCTTACTCACCAACAGTGCATGCACCACAGTTATACACGTATTGATTGACTGGCTGATGTAGTATGCAGGGCCGAACAGAAACGCTGCAGGCACAAGCCGCACAGGGGAAGGCACAACAGGGCTTGAACCTCGCGTACCCTCTGCCCGTCATCACGTCAGCCGGTGCCGCCACCGAGCTGCGCTGCAATGGCAGACTCAGGTGGAGTGAAAGGTCCCTGTTTGGTAGCGATGACATGTTGTTTGGGTAGAGGGCCATGTAACGACCCTCTGTGTATGTTAATACTTACAGAAATACTGCTCTCTAGCGACGCTGCTGTTCTTGGGTGCCTTCCCGCCATCTACTGCACCCGGCCTACTGCACTCGAGCCTTGGACATTTCGCAGCCGTGTGTACCTATACCATGACCATGTATATGACTACCCACCTTTGCAAATATAAATATACAGATTTGTACTGGTCTGCATGCGACAACTGCCG
The DNA here is from genome assembly GCF_000300595.1 of Phanerochaete carnosa HHB-10118-sp. Classification (NCBI taxonomy): domain Eukaryota; kingdom Fungi; phylum Basidiomycota; class Agaricomycetes; order Polyporales; family Phanerochaetaceae; genus Phanerochaete; species Phanerochaete carnosa. The sequence goes on from NW_006768276.1 coordinate 2,550, forward strand.
TCTGCAGTTCAAGATCATATTTATTTTGAGTGCTATGATTGTCCTGAATGACACTATGCAGGGGAATCGGCAATGGGCGTTTGACGCCCATATCCATGAGTTATCATTTCGACATACAGCATTGGACAGAAGTCATGTGACTGTCGTTATCCCATTTGTACATGTTTGGTTGTGATGTGGACTAGCGTCAACACACCACGAGGGATACTAGGTGGATCTAAACAGAAGGCGGCGCCGACGAGGTCTGGCGACTTGT
>NW_006768277.1:0-2804 GCF_000300595.1 Phanerochaete carnosa HHB-10118-sp
ATTCTGGGTCGAGAGTGAGGGCAAAGCGCGGGCAGCACAAGCGGGACAAGTCAGTACTTGACAAAATTAATCATGCACGAAGCGCATTGCAAGCCTTCCAAACGCGCGCCTCAATATCACCGCCTTTTGAAAGCTGGAGGAAGTCAGGCGGAGTAGACGGAATGGAATATTGGCTTCCGGAGGGGACCTGAGCCATGGCAGGCTCTCTCCGAGCACTTGACCACCGGCACTCGATGAGGCAACAGTGTCTGCAAATGATGCGAGCCAACAGGGTATAGCACAATGCCAGTCTTGCCGAAAGCGGAGACTGAACACGACCATGGTGAGGCAGATCTCTTGTAACGCTGTGGCAAATTTGCGCATAGTATAACAGCTACTAGTAGGTGTCTGTACGAGGCATAGAAGACCCACAAGACTCCATGAAAACTTTGATTAAGGAGATCTGATGGGATTTAGCCATCATGAGTGCTCTGATGTCCATCTGGTGGATTGCTTGGAATATTCCAAATCCTTTTCGCTCGTCCTTCTGTATTTTGCCTTGATTTTTGCTCTGTGATATTCGTAGTAGTCTGTGATACATAAATAAATGAATCTAATCTCAACAAAAAGGTGTGGCCACGGGAGAATGCGAATAATTAATACTGTCCTGTTTATCAAACGTGGTACACTACTAATAACAGTACGTGTAAACGGTGCGGAGCGTGCAGAGGAAATGCTATCGATACAGCGCTGCCTCTTCCTCTCCTCCACGGCAAACAAACTAAGGGGAACCCTTTTAACACTTGAGAAGAACGGTTTTAGTTATCGTTGCCGGTGAGCCCACCGGTCGCGCCGGTCGCGGCAATGCGGGCCAGCGCGTCGGCCAGGGTGTCGCACGCAATGGTCGTGCCGGGCTGGTTGAATCGCGGGAGCGCGACGCACTCGGTGCCCGTCGCGCACTGGGTGATCTCCCACTGGCCGCCGACGCACTGCGCGAAGCCGGGCGTGCCGTTCTGCGTAATGCACGCCATCGTGTCATCTGTGTCCGTTCCGCCGTCAGTTCTGCGCGCTCGGTAGCGAAAGAGGACGATTAGGAGAACGCACCGTTGCAGGGGTCGCTCGCCGAGATGTTTTGGAACTGAGCGTTGAGCATCTGCGCGTCCAGGCCGTTCTGCAGCTGGAAGTCACCCGAGCCCGTCGAGTTGCCGCTGCTGCTGCCGCTGGACGACGATGGTGGCGGTGCGGTGCTGCTCGTCGTCACAGGCTGTGGTGACGGCGTCGCAGTCGCAGTCGAAGCAGTGCTGCTGCCGCTGCCGCTGCCGCTGTCGCTCCCGTCCGTCGACACCGCGGACGCCGTTGCAGAGGACTCGTCACCAGTGGAGGACGCTGTGGCGGACGCTGTCGAAGCAGTGCTGCTGCCGCTGCCGCTGTCGCTCCCGTCCGTCGACACCGCGGACGCCGTTGCAGAGGACTCGTCACCAGTGGAGGACGCTGTGGCGGACGCTGTGGCGGAGGACTCGTCGCCGCCATCATTGTCGCTGCCGTCACTGTCACCACCGTCACCGTCGCCGTCGCCGCCGTCACCGTCACCGCCGTCACCGCTGTCACCGCCGTCACCGCCGTCACCGCTGTCACCACCGTCACCACCGTCACCGCTGTCACCACCGTCACCACCGTCACCGCCGTCACCGCTGTCACCACCGTCACCACCGTCACCGCTGTCACCGCCGTCACCACCGTCACCACCGTCACCGCTGTCACCGCTGTCACCGCCGTCACCGCCGTCACCGCTGTCACCACCGTCACCACCGTCACCGCTGTCACCACCGTCACCACCGTCACCGCCGTCACCGCTGTCACCACCGTCACCACCGTCACCGCTGTCACCGCCGTCACCACCGTCACCGCCGTTACCACCGTCACCGCCGTCACCGCCGTCACCGCCGTCACCGCCGTCACCAGTGAGCCCACCGGTCGCGCCGGTCGCGGCAATGCGGGCCAGCGCGTCGGCCAGGGTGTCGCACGCAATGGTCGTGCCGGGCTGGTTGAATCGCGGGAGCGCGACGCACTCGGTGCCCGTCGCGCACTGGGTGATCTCCCACTGGCCGCCGACGCACTGCGCGAAGCCGGGCGTGCCGTTCTGCGTAATGCACGCCATCGTGTCATCTGTGTCCGTTCCGCCGTCAGTTCTGCGCGCTCGGTAGCGAAAGGGGTCCGATTAGGAGAACGCACCGTAGCAGGGGTCGCTCGCCGAGATGTTTTGGAACTGGGCGTTGAGCATCTGCGCGTCCAGGCCGTTCTGCAGCTGGAAGTCACCCGAGCCCGTCGAGTTGCCGCTGCTGCTGCCGCTGGACGACGATGATGGCGGCGCCGCAGTCGAAGTCGAAGCAGCGCTGCTGCCGCTGTCGCTGTCGCTCACAGCCGTCGGGGCCGCGGATGCAGAGAGAGCAAAGAGGAGAAGGGATGCAACAAATTTCATGGTGGCAGAGACCAATAGAAGAAAATGTGGGACGAGTGCAACTCGTGTTGGAAGTGAGAAAAAAGAAACGAGAGGAGAGTGTAGTGTACACACTGGCTCGACCTGGCTTAAATACAGCGATGTGATTCGTGCCATGGAGCATGCAGTGCGCAAAACGCAACCGCTACATGGAACATGTCGGGGGAGGCGAGACAATGGCCTGTTCGTCGAATGAAATGTACAGGATCATTGGGCCGTTGGATTCCTTAACTTGATCAAGGGGCGGAGCGTGAGGCATAGCTCTCTGCGGAGATGTGGAGTTGAGCTGGGATGCTGCTCCCGGGAAAGACAGGTACTGTACGCTAGT
>NW_006768278.1:0-2804 GCF_000300595.1 Phanerochaete carnosa HHB-10118-sp
AAAAAAAGCGCACGTCAAGGGTTCTGCTGACTGGCAGAAGCCCCCGAAACTGAAGGTAGATCTGCTGCATTCAAAGCATGCTAGTTTATATGACTTGGGTGTATGTACTAATTCTTGCACGGCTGCAGTGTTGCTGGCCACGCCATGGCCCACGCCTTCAGTCAAATGCAGAACATTGATCATTTGAGCTTTAGATGGCCAGCATCATCCTGCCAAAGGTATTTATAGTGAAATAATTTTTTTTAACTGCTATGGCCATCCATCCTTATACCTATCAACATGATCACAGACATCCTCTAATAGTTCCTTGTACTCAAACCAACTCACAACAATATTAGCCCAGGCAAAGAGAGGTCTCCACATGTGCAAACTCTAGTCCAATTACTTTAAAGAATAAGAAGTAAGTCTGTGAGTATCTGGCGACTGGAATAAACTCACGTTAGCTGAAACCATGAGCCAACCCTGTTGGCTGCAAAGAGGACATTTTGATGCATCCAAAAGGCAGGAATATGTCATCTGAGCATCAGGAAAAATACTTAGGTCCACAATGCTACAGAGTGCTACAGGAGCACTTTGGAGCACTATGGGCCAAAGTCCCATTTCTTGATGAGTCTTCCTGCACGTCATATAAATCCTCAAGGAAATTGTCAAGTTGAATGCAGGTCATCGGTTTACTGAAACTTCAGACAGCAGCATGAGCCATTAAGAATGTACAGCAGAAATGTTGGTACAAATGAACACTTACATTTCACAGAGAGCAGTGAGAAAGCTATGCACAGCAACATCATTCCAGTTATACACCTCCAGCCCATGCTCCTGTGTGCAATGGTCTTTCAGGTTGAGCACCCAGATCTTGGCCAGACAGGGGAATGTTGCAAAGCTCCGCAATGCAACTGGATGATTTTTTAATAGGTCTGCTGTAGACCATCCAGTCGTGTGCTCTTGTCTGATGAAAGCGCATTCAATGATCTCTCTGCTTTGCCGACTTGTGGAAGAGAGTGGCGAAGGAAAATTGCCATTGAAACTGAGGCGGGAGAATAAAGTGTTCGATGCAATGAACTCATATGCCTTGCAAATTGTATTGTCTTTAGAGGCTCCAGAGACGACTGTGCTGTAATCCCACCAAGCTATTCTTCTTTTGTGGTTATCAGAAGTGATCTTGCAAGTAGCATGCGCCTATCTATTATCAGAATGAGCTGATTAGAACAATGACGCACAATTTTCCTCCAGTCTATTCATTCCACATGCAGCGTCTGAGCACTCGAAAGCAGTTTTCTTCCACATCTGCCAATTGTTCTTTTTGGAAACTGAGAGCCCCAGCCCATTTGCATGCACTAGCAGCCTCCCAAAACTGGGCTGGTCATAGATGCCATTATAGCATGCCCAAATGTGCTGGCAGAGTTGATAGTAGCTGATATAGCTGAGAAGGGCAAACTGGTCACTGAGACGGTCTTTAATGGAAAGCAAAAGTTTTTTTGAGAGGTCCAGGAGGTTTATGGTAGGATAGGCAGTGATGATTGACCTCAAGCTCGGCCAGCACATGGCACACATAAGCGCTCATCAGTATTTTCATCAAATTTTTGTTGTCTATTTTTCAACTCTCTGCAGTCATCTCTTCCTCCCACAGGCCTCTTGGATCTTCTGGATGAGATGCTTTGATGATAAAAGGCTGTTTTGACCAATACAACCTTTTTGGCAACATCTGCTATTATCTGCTGTGCAAGCGTACCACGGCTTGCTATGATCAACTTGAAGGCACAGACTGGTTACATTTGCTTCATGCCAATGAGCTTAGCACAGGGGCACACAAGTATCTGTACAATTTGGAATACAAGCATATCGTGATAGAGTGTGCGAAGCATGCGTAGTTATGTAAGCATATGTGTTGTGAAGAGATGCAGCTCAGGAAGAACCATGTGTGTTTCACATTTGTCTCTGCTTTCACTTCACATCTCATTATTATGCATAGGTTGTGAAATGGAAGAAGCAATGAGGAACTGGCCTTCCTTAAGCTATGATGACACTGTAGGATGTTCGTATGACAACATATTCTTACTGGTGTGGAGGTAGTTTCTGCGTACAGGTTGGCGTTCGATATATGCAGAGCTAGACATAAGGAGAAGAGATGGCCAAAGATGATCTCGTATTCTAGACTAGTAGCTTAGCTTGATGAACGAGGAATAAAACTCTCACTTGACTCGATAACTTGGACCCGTGCTTGCCACGGATGTTGCTCAATGACTCAGGGGACAAATGACGAGAGGGGCAGACTTTATGTGTGAAGAGAGGGGAAAGGGGTGTTTGTCCATTTCGTGTCTGAGATGCAAGATTATATGTTACAAAGTGAACCTTCCTGCTGTCGTTCTTTTGACTAGGGGTCAAATTGTCCGAAACTAAGGTGTTGGATCTGAAGAGGAGGAGGAGTAATATGTAACAAAGCCAAAGAGGAAGGAAGAAGGGGAAAGCATACGGTATCGGGGTCTGAATGTCCATTTATAAAGAAAAAGACTCTTGGCAGCTTCTCGGTAATGCTTCGTTCTGACAGGCAATGTCTCAACATGCTCGATGATGGAGGGGCTCTATCTATTTTCCTGCGCTTGTCTGCCGCCCTTAGACCACGAGTGAATGCCCTTGTTGTGGTGCTGCCTATGTTCTGTGTTCTGGAAGCCTTATTGATGACCGTTGCGAGCCGTACATGTTAGGAAGGAAAGAAAAGGGGATTGAGGGAGAAAAGCTAGAACGTGACAGGAGTCATGCGAGAGAAGTGAAGACTGGATGACATGGACAAGTGCAAGGCAACCAGG
>NW_006768279.1:0-2801 GCF_000300595.1 Phanerochaete carnosa HHB-10118-sp
CCGCGCACAACCTCTGCACCGCTCCCGACTTGCGTCGAGCTGTACGCGCACCTGTCCAACTTGCTGGCGCTACTGCGCGTTCGACGGAATAGTTTTACCAAGCGTTACTCCGAACCTGTGCGCCTAGTGCGCCGACTTCTACGCAGTAGGCTACTTTTCAAGCTTCCTGTGTTTGCAGTCGCAGCCGCCGAATAGATCTAACAGGAGGACGCGAGCTGCATAGGCAGAGAAAAGGGGGGCGCGTGCACCATGCTGAACAGCCAGCGATGGTGAATCGGATGCTTGAAAGCCGCATCACCCAGGGTGGACGCCTGGAAGCCCATCGCGATGAGGAGAGACTTGGTGTTCAGGCGCGAAAAGAACTATCCGCAGAGACAGCGAATAAGCTAACCGATGGGCGAATTCAAGTGATTACCGGTAACAGTGTACGTCTGGGATCGTTTACATTTTATGTACAGAGCTGACACCGCCGTACAGCTGTCCAGCAACGTTGACATACCGCATATGACGAGACAGCGGTAGTAGCAGTTCAGTCGAGACAGACGGTGCTTCGCCTCATGCTTTGACTACAACCTATGTCCTACGTTATGATGTTACTTGTGTCCCGATAAAGGCGGTCCCTCGTCCAAGCTCACTTGCAAAGCGACTTTTCTCTCTCCTCAACGACCTGCGACTACCCGAATGTTCGCTCTCGGCGCTCGCCATAGTAGCCAATCGGCGTCCGCCGAGCACGCCTGCTCTGGCCCGTGACCGGATTCCTCGCAAACCTTGGGGCACGAGGCCAGCGACATTGCGGCATGCGTCGCCGCTTTCACCACTCCACCAGCAGCTATGCATCGTCCGAGAGTGAATTTACGCAGCGGCAAGGCCGCCAATGCCGCAGTCGTACATCTGAAACAAGCTCTCGACGTGTTCAACAATGTTGCCGGTAATGTCGGCGTGCCAGGATTGCAGGCAGGTGTGGGAGTCCTGTCGGCTGTGTTGGGGATGATCCAGGTATGCGCTGTGTACCGTCCTTTCGGCGACGCTTCTGATATAGGAACTAGAAATCGCATGCGAACACAGAAAGTATCAAGGAAATGGCTGCTAGGGTCGAAGAACTGACAAGGATGGTGCAAGAGAGTGCGGAACTGCAAGGCGAGAACATATCTGCTTCAATGCAGGCCAGAATAAATCAATTACTGGAGTGAGTCTGCCGCTAATGACGCAGGCTCAAATTGCTGATGTCGCATAGGTCATGGAACGCAATTAATGTCGAAGCTCAAAGTCTTAAGTCCCGGCATAAATTCTGGAGAATACTGGGAAGCGACGGGGAAGGGGAGAAGGTCACAGGTTTAGTGCAAAGGGTATCTATGTCAATCGATGCTTTTACGGTATGCAACGCCTGGCACCTTTGAAGTTTCGTTCTCTGGCTGATGTGCTGCCTCGAATCACAGGCCGTTGGTGTGATTGCGATCGAGGCTGGTTTGAATGTATGTATCAGACGTGCCTCAGTCGCCGATGCAGACGCTGACTTCGGACCATGCGTATGTCTTGCAGAGAGCAGAGAGGAGGATAGACGTCATCCCCGATGTGACTGTTCAAGTGAGAGCTTTTCAGCGAGTGTGCAGACTGCAACTTGACATCTAATCCTTTCTAGCGCTTGCTAACTCACTTGGAAGGTGTGCTCAGGGCAATCACTATCGCAACGCCGTTATTCTGACTTCTTTCGTCCAGGCAGCTTTGTACCGCCTCATGCGGCCCGGGCGCAATTCGACGGTTATCCAGAACGCAATGCTTGTCTTGGCGGGACACGTACCGATATCCTGGAAACCATCTCCACCTGGGCAGCCGGTCGACTTGGGCAAGCGCCTGGCGAAACAGCCAATTCTGCCGGAAGCTCCACCCACCAGCAACCCAACATCCTCTGGCTTGATGGTGTGCCCGGCACCGGCAAGACAACCATATCGTATACCATTGCAAAGCAGTGCCATGACCGCGGCATCCTAGGTGCAAGCTTCTTCTGTTCTCGATTTGATGCCGACTGCAGCAAACCCTCCATGATCTTCACTACCATCGCTCACCGCCTAGGACTGTTCTGTGAAGCTTACAAGGACCGAGTCACGAAGATAATCAAGAAAGATCCCGATCTCGTGGACTCTCAGGTCTCTCGCCAGTTCGAGGAGCTTATATTGCGGCCGCTGGAGCTCCTCCGCGACAGCTTCCCCCCATGTGTTATAGTGATCGATGCTCTCGACGAGTGTCAACAGCCACGGGTCACCTCTGAGATCTTATCGACTCTGCTCGACCATGCACAGAATCTCTCCCCGCTACGATTCCTCGTCACTAGCCGGCCTGAACGGCACATTACTGTCGTGTTTGACGCTCCCCGCTACCGCAATGCTTTTCGCAAGATACTCCTACACGCAGACGAATTACAGCCCGTCACCACCACGGACATCAAGCAGTATCTCTCGGTGTCCCTCTCACATATCGGACTGTATTTCGGCTTAGCAGAGCCCTGGCCCGACGGCGCCGATATCGAGGTACTCAGCAGGATGACCGGCGGCCTGTTCATCTGTGCTGCGACCGCCGCCAAATTCATTGAAGACCCTCACTTCAACGATCCAAATGGACAGCTGACCAAGCTTATAACCGCCGCAAATTCGCACGGCTCCCATCAGCTGCTTGACCGACTATACCTGGAGGTGCTCAAAACCGCCTTGGCTAACGTGTCGGCAGATCTGTCCGAACGACTCCAGACCATCCTTGGTTCGATCGCTGTCGCCAAGGATTCCCTTTCCCCATCCGACCTCTCGCAG
>NW_006768280.1:0-2800 GCF_000300595.1 Phanerochaete carnosa HHB-10118-sp
TCTGGTGACAGTGACACGTAATGTGACTGACGTGACGGGTCGTATTTACCGCAACGCGTCCAACTTGACCAGTTCAACAGACTTGCATGGCACCTATTTGACTCAAAGGATATCATCAGGTTGGATATCACAACCTGTACGTGGCATTTTCCTTACAGCTTAATTATTCCTCCTTACCTCGAGTGTATTCCCATTGGTCTATTCGTTTTGCGGTCCTTTCGCGGACCGATGTGCTAAGCCAACGATGGACATGCTCTCCCAGCCGAGCATCAACCATCTACCCATCGAACTACTCTCCTCCATACTTGTACTCTGGTCCGTGGTTGATGAAGATGCTCCGTGGATGGCGTCATGCGTTTGCCACGAGTGGCGGCGCATCGTCCTGGCGTGCCCGATGGCCTGGAGCAACGTCTCGTTGATACTCAAGGGGCCACACGAACCCACACTAGAAGATCGTGCATGGTGCATCGAGGAAGAAGACGTAGAAGCTGCACTTTCACCCCGTGACAAGCGGCGTCCGCTCGACCTGTGGTTCGCGCGCAGCTGCAACGCGGACCTGGCGCTCACCATTCTCGTGGAGCAGACGCATCCTCACATCGAGTTCCGCATCGAAGAGTGCATTCGAATTCTGGAATGCCACGTAAATCGACTGCGCTTTTTCTCACTACAAGTCGAGTCCGTCTATCTCGCCGAGTCACTGTTCAGCATACTCCCGAGGATGGATCTGCATACACTTGAGCTATGCATTCAGGAGACGTCGCTGCCTCGCTCCTTTCGCGGCACACATCTAAGTGCAGAAGGATATAGTGTGCCTACCCTATGGGACTCGGTATGCGGTGCCCGCCATATTGAGGTCCATGGCTGCACTCCGCCTCAACGCCGACCCGAAGAGGCGAGCAAGACACTCGCCCTACAAGTAACCGCGACTCTAGTGTCTCCTCGGCAACTTGCTTCCTTGCTGGCAGACCATCATAACCTGACTTTGCTCGACGTCAGCGACATAGAAACCATCTCTGGAGAAGATGCTCCGGACGGAACTGTCGCCTTGCCGTCCCTGACGCGGCTGACGGTAGAGCACAACTACATGCGCTTCCTCACGAACATGTTCGGGTGGCTCAGGGCTCCGGCTCTGACACACTTAGCCATTGGGAACCTCGGGATCAGCGAGCTTGCATGGAAGATGTCGCTGCTGCAACACGCCGAGACATCGTTCGAAGCCACCGCAGAGTACGGCAAGGCCCTCGCACGGTTCGTCGGGCACTGTCCGTCTCTGAAATCCCTGCGCATCTCCCGCTCCGGCATACACGACCGCCATCTCGCCGATGTCCTCAGCAACGCACCCTCGCTCGGCGAGCTACGAGTCGAACAGTGTCTTGTCGGCACGCCCCTTCTGCGGGCCTTGACGGTGCCCGTGCCAGCCTCGCCTTCCAGCGCAGACAGAGACAAGCCTGTGATCTGTCCGAACCTGCGGCGCCTCGACTTTTACAAGTGCGACTTGGTTCTCGGCGAGCATCTCGTCGCCCTCGTGCAAAGCCGCAACCGTGCAGGTCCACAGACACAGCGCATCACGGACATCCACACGCTGCGTTGCCCGAACGTCTCGGTCAGGCATGTACACGAACTTATCCACGCACTGCAGCTACCCTTAGCCTTGAAGCACTAGCACTTTTGTAATGTAGATCCCATTGTAATCATGCAATAAATGTACATGATAGCTATATAGCAAGACTTGTGGTGGGTTTTGTGACGTTGGGACGCTGGCGCATGCTCGAACCCTGGAAGGCCTACCTGAAACAAAATGAGGTAAAATAGAGGAACTTGGGATGCGCGAGCACACGGAAACAGAGTACGAGACGGCTATGGGACCGGTCAAAGCCTGTGCGAAGGTACATGACGACCTGCGAACGATGTGCGAGAAGATGCGAAATGATGTGCAAAAATGCGAAGACAGTGAAATAAAACGTGAAGCCGCAAACAGCGGACAAGTAGGGAGTATGCTGAACAGTGACTCGGCAAGATAGATGGACGAAGTTGCTTTACGTGGCATTCCAGAATCCGAATGCACTCTGCGATGCGGAACTTGATGTGAGGGTGCGTCTGTTCCACGAGAATGAGCCTCATGAGTGCCAGGTCTGCATTGCAGCTGCGCGCGAATGCCACTTGCCACGGGGTGAAAGTGCAGCTTCCACGTCTTCTTCCTCGATGCACCATGCATGATCTTCTGGTGCGGGTTTGTGCAGGCTCGTGAGCATCAACGGGGCACTAATATTGCTCCAGGCCATCGGGCACGCTGGGATGATGCGCCGCCACTCGTGGCAAATGCATGACCGTGACGCCCTCCACAGAGCACCCTCATAGACCATGGACCAGAATACATATGGAGGAGAGTATTCGATGGGTAGGCAATTGATGCTCGGATGGGAGAGCACTGGTGTGTATCGTCCACGTACAGTCAGACACTAGGAAATACAATACTGTAGCTACACGATGCAACAAATTGAATGACAGTCACCAACTTACCCATGTGGAGACAAGGATATTGCCCAGTTATTCATGGAGCTGCTATGTCGGTGAGCTGTTCTCGTGCTTGCGAGCAGGTGTTTGACTGGGTTTCAATGTGGCCACAGCCAAAGTGAATCAAACAACAAAGAAGAAGAGCATTCGAGTGTATGGCCTGCTTACCGACTTTCATTATTTTCGCTTTTTTCATACGATCCTGTGCAAGGACGGTTTTACTTCGATGAAGAAATTACTGCAGCAGGTAAGCGCGAATAATTCCTGACGAAAATGATCCCTGGTA
>NW_006768281.1:0-2798 GCF_000300595.1 Phanerochaete carnosa HHB-10118-sp
ATTGTCGCCGCCCCACCGCCGCATCACGTTTCCCCGGTAATAGCCGCACTCCGATCTCCACCGGACATCCGATCCCCGTCGGCCCGACAATGTCATACGCCATGACACACCAGCCCCCGTCTATCTCCGAGTCCGATCGGCAACGGACATCCTATCCCCGTCGGCCCGACAACGTCATCAGATATGACACGCCGGCCCTCGCTTCTCCATCAAAGTCCCCTGAAACGCCAGCAGCCGCCGTAGCACAGTCGCTTATGTAACGCCTGGTCCGTGCGCAACCTGAGTAGTATAAAAGGGCCCCCTTTGTCGCTACCTAGCCCCATCTCAACCTCTTGGTTAATTGGGCTAGGTAAGCCTTCGTTTGTATCGTAGTACAGTTACTAATATAACCTTGGTTAATTGGGCTAGCTGAATAAGCTAACGCACAGTCGCCAGACCTCGTCGGCGCCGCCTTTTTGATTAGATCCACCGAGTATCCCTCGTGGTGTGTTGACGCAAGTCCACATCAGCGGACTTAAGCCCCATCAGCTCCATCAAGTGCCACCAAGCTGCTACCCGGCTATCTGGCTTCTTACATCAATTTCGCTTTTTGGGGCCTTTCCTGGCTCAATTCCTTTCCCCCCATGTTCCCCCTGCCCTCAAAACATTGTATGTTTGGTAAATATACATATGTAGAGTGTTTAGGTACTGTTTAGAGCAAATTGGACTGCTGTATAATATATGATTCTATTGTTTCTATTAAAATTTGATTTCTTTAGTGCTAGAAGTAGCACAGAGCTCCATGAACAGATGTTACAGCCTCTATGATGCTATACATTCGTAATAGGCATGCACAGAAGTCTATAAGACACTTTGGGAGGCCTGGAACATGCTGTAACTCCCCTCAAAGCCTACGAAGTTTGGCAAAGAAAAAGTGCGCAATCAGAGGTTTTTTTATGCTGGGAGGGTTGGCTTTAGGCCTATTATCATACGCATATACTTAGCTTTCTCTCCCATGCCTTACAACTCATCCGATCCAGCAGATTTGACCATGGGAAACGGGCGCTTTTTCGCTGTTCTGACCACAATATGTCTCATACAGGCTCAACCACTCGGAATTGGACGAGCGGACCATCTCCAGTCGATTCCTAGCATATAAAAACAGTACAGTACCAATTTGTAGGTTTGTAGGACATGTATTGAGGGTGTGGTGCACTGGTTAACCTGGGGATGGCCTGTTGATGAGGTTCTGAGCACTTTGAAAGCATCAAACTTGCACAGGTGTGTGCCTGGCTTCCACAACACAGGTATGGGGTGGAATACCACCTCGGAGGGTTATGATATGTCCAACTAGCATGTTACCAGCTGTAACTGATGTGTATTGCACTGTAAGCCCTGGTGTGCTTGCATTTGTACTGTTTTGAGGCCAGATTTCGATGTTTTTGACATTTGGGGATGGATTTCAGTTTCTTCTCATCGTACAGGAGTCTTCTAAACTTTTCAATATCCTCTCCCAACATATAGGCAGTTTTTATAATATTCATAGGAATCTATAAGGTGTGTAGAAGGTACAGGACAGTGTACAAGTTTCCATGCCTTCGCATTTTGAGGGTTTTGAGCCCCTGTATGCATTACTACATGTCCTACAACACTCTGAATTGCTTCCCCATACTATTATAAGGTATATATATGTACCCAGGGCCATCCCCATATCTTTCAAGCACTATAGAAGGTGTGAGAATACATGTTTCTGATGCTTATTTTAAGTTTGAACACTATTTGATGCACAGTATGCTGTGGAGGCCATCAAAAACCCTACAGATCTATATACATACTCTCATGATGTATTACTATCTATGCTACTACTTGCCCTGAAGGTTCTGCAAGAGAGGAAGCCAGGGGAGCATGTGGAATGACCTGCAAAGCTAGATGCTCGCGATGGGCACTTAATTCAAATCCGGGAGCGCTACCATATATATTCCAAAAAGAACCGACTTTTGGCGAGTATTTTGCGAATAGCAGGCTAAATATTGATTTCTGACATATGTTTGGTATAGCAAATATGTTTCTACATATGTTCTCCATCTTTTGACAAAAAACTGAAATAAGCGCCCAAACACGTTATGTCATGTAGTGTCTTCTCAATCAGGCATATGTTTAATAAGACATTCTATGTTATAGAGAGGTTCTGAGCATGCCGAGAGGTGCCGGACAGTCATTATAGGCCTAGAATTACCTTATACAGTTGCTAGGCTGGTTACTAGTATGTCATGCAACGTGTTTTGTAGCATTTGCTACTATATCAAGCTTCAAACCTGAGCCATCATCTCGATGACTCTGACATCAGTGTCCTCTGGTTTTCATCTTCTCAGACAAAGAACGCCAACGCTTGTTGCCAATTTCGTTTGCATTGCACCACCAGATGTCAAATGGCTGGAAACATCGCCAGTCGCTTGATGGATACCTTGAATGATATGGGGACAGTCCAGCCTTCAAAGTACATCAATAGTTGTACGTTGCGCCCTCACAACCCACAAGACTGGATGCTGCAGTTGTACAACCATATCATCTTTTGTCTAATTGCTTGTTTGATGGCAAAGAGAGATAGTGCAAAGAGGAAGAGAAGATGGGCCTGCAAATCTTGGCAACTAGATATTTTTCCACAAAACCTTGTGCGTTGACTACACAACGCCGTCGGCACCTCTGTCAGTGCCTGCAGCAGTCACGACGACCATGGTAGCGGCGACATAAACTCATAGCCAGTACATAGCTATGATGGCTGTACGAGCCGGCGATCGTCCCATATCCCAATCCAAGTC
>NW_006768282.1:0-2798 GCF_000300595.1 Phanerochaete carnosa HHB-10118-sp
TCAGTGGTAGTTTTGCACCTACTTCGATGTATATGTGTGCGGAAAGTAATCCCTGTCTGCCGAAGTTGAGCTCTTGTCGCTCCGCCGGGGATGACAAGTGGTATGCTCTGGTTCGGGAGGATAAGCCGAACCTGGTGAGTGCGTGTGAGAAGGGTCACGCCGGTGTCTGTGCATCTATCAGAAAAGGGCATGCGGGTATAGCGATGTCGGACGTACGCGGAAGACCTGCGTCTCTTTGGGAGCGGCGCTTCGGTGGGAGGCTCCTGCCTGGGATTACGACTCTCAGACTCCCCCGATTCCCTGCGCCTGTCATGATGCGAGCTGCTACCCTGTGTCATCGTATTCCCTCGAGGCTGACCCGACTGCGGATTAGAAGGCGTCGGAGTCGTTGAGATCTGAAGACGGGATGGTGCTCGGGACTGACGGTTCTCCGGCCTGTCAATCACGAATTAATTGTTGAAAATTCCGTCGGGGCCCCTGATTTACTTACACGGGGGATAGAGACGGACCACTGAACCCTCGAGGGTCGAGATTCCCTTGAAGATAGCTGGATGGTGCCTGTTCAGCGCTTGGGGTCCTCCTTATCTCGCCTGGCCGACTCTGGTGCTGGTTCTGGTGGTTCTGGTTTTCCGTGTGCTTGCCTCCGGTGGTGAAATTGTTGGCCATCTGGTGATGCTCGACATGCGCATGAGAACCCATTGCACGTTCAGACCTTTGGTTATGAGTGTCCATCGAACCTCCACTGGCGGTGCGGTGTTGTGCCGCTCCTTGAGCGGGTCGTAGGTCGCCTGGCGAGCTGTTGGTTGTTCATAAAATCAGGCGTTAGCCCTAGAGCCGAGGAACAGGCGTCTAACTCACCCTGAAGGTAGTGCTGCATCTGGAGAATAATACGCATGCGAACCCCCTGCGGGCCCTGGCTCTTTAGTCGCCCCGCCCTGGTTAGCATACGTTCTAGTCTTGTTCCTGGAACGCAGTTGGTCCACGGTCGGCTCTTGGGGCACAGCACGGCGGGATTGCTGGCTTCTGTAGAGAAAGTCGGTGTACGTCGCAAAGAGCGCAACAGAAACTCACGGAGGGACGGCAGAGGGCGCCAGAGGCATCCCCTGAGGCTGGGCGGCGTAACGGGCCTGATAATCTGGCCGATGATGGCCTTCCCCCGAAGGTAGTGCTGCATCTGGAGAATAATACGCATGTGAACCCCCTGTGGGCCCAGGCTCTTTAGTCGCCCCGCCCTGGTTATCATACGTTCTGGACTTGTTTCTGGAACGCAGTTGGTCTACGGTTGGCTCCTGGGACACAGTACGGCGGGATTGCTGGCTTCTGTAGAGAAAGTCGGTATATGTCGCAAAGAGCGCAACAGAAACTCACGGAGGGACAGCAGAGGGCGCTAGAGGCCTCCCCTGAGGCTCGGCGGCGTAACGGGCCTGATCATCTGGCCGATGATGGCCTTCGTAGTCGTTTTGCCTGGCAACGCTCGTAGAGATTGCGCTGCTCTGCGGGACAAACTGCGCGTGTCCAGAGCTAGCGGGAGGCGCGTATATGCTGCGCAACAGTCAGCCCGGCAGCTATCATGCAAATCCCGCGATAACTCACCCTGCTTTCCCCGCTGCGTAGGGTTCTAGGGGCGGTCGAGCGCCCGCCTGAAAGTGACTAGACTGCTGCGTAGGGGAAGCCTCCGAAGCCCTCTTCTTCGAATAGTAATCGCTAGCTGGGGGCGACTGACTGTACCCTGGGGCATTGCCAGAACTGGGGTTCCCCTGACCCGGAGGTGCATCCCGACGACGGCCTTCGCGACGGTGCTCTTCGTCCCTCCTGATATCTGCTATCAGAATTTCGGAGGGTAAATCTGAGCTGTTATAGACTCACGATGTCTCAGGTCGCGAACTATGCGCGGGTACGGCAGATGTGGATACTGACGTCCTCTTCCTCGCATTATTGCTGTCAATAGAAGACGGCTGTCCGTATCCTGAGATATGATGGGAGTCGATGTTGCTTTGGGCTGGGGGTACATATTGATGATGTCCATCCTCGCGGCGGCGCTCTTCCCCCATTCTGCTACCGGTACTGTCAGGACCTTGCAGGGGCACATTACGATGCGAGAGGCTTACCTTGGTTCAGGTTGAGAGCCATGCCTGGAAGCAGCGGCCGGTACGGCGTTCAACTCATGGTCGGTGGTCCTGCGCACAGGGTACACGTTTGCCTCCGGACGAGGGTGACGGCTGCCATAAGCTTCCGGAAGACCTTGAGTGCCAGCGTGGCGGCGATCACTCTCGGGCGCCGTGTACGCTCTGCCCATGCGAGATCGATGGTGGTCGCCCGCATCCGGTGCACCTCTGTCGGTGTGCACCCTACCCGTCTGGAGGTGGGAGTTGGCGGCAGTCTGCCTTTGCAGAAGACCGTCCTGAGCCGCGCGCCCATCCGTTCTACACGGAGGCTGTGGTGAACTTTGATGCAATAGGTCGAGAGGGCAGACACTTACGTCTCATGGTAAGATACGTGAGAACCTTGTCGGTCGAAGTTCGCGGAGCGAGCTGGATAGTTGGTGCCGTCATCCGGTCGTGCTGCGTGAGTACGAGTCCCAGAGCAGACGGCAGATTCATCACGGGGCGAGGCAGGGCCCTCTCCAGTGCGTTGTGCCGGTGGCAATACAGAACGCATCGCAGACGGGTAGCCGCTCTGTGACATGTCGTTCGGATACTAGACGCTGCGAGACTTGGTAGTGGAGTATGCAAATAGGTGGCAGCCGGCGGCCGCTGGGCGTGCGCCCCAGCTCTTATATGTGATTGATGCCCCCCCCC
>NW_006768283.1:0-2797 GCF_000300595.1 Phanerochaete carnosa HHB-10118-sp
CTTGTCCGAGACCACCATCTTCTCGTTCCCAACATGAAATGACACGCTGTGCCCCATCGCCTCGGACCTTAGAGCAATGTGTATTAGGAATAAGGCCTCTTGCGTCCGAAGAACGTCCCAGGCATGCCTTTGGTGCCGCTCGTTAACAGGTTCATCTCCAACATTAGTATTGTGTAGGAGACTGAGGTGTTGTGACTTCATGTTTGCGAAGTCAGGGGACTTTCCAAGTGCGTGCACCCTAGTGAGTCTCGTCGCGTTGGGCGTGTTTGCGAAGTCAGGGGACTTTCCAAGTGCGTGCACCCTAGTGAGTCTCGTCGCGTTGGGCGTGTTCATGTAGACTCATCTCTGTCTAGATTTATTGATACCCAATGCTCAACATCGCACCCACCGAATCCGATTCTTGAGAGTAGATTTTGCTCTTGCAGAAGCGGTAGCCGTGCCAAAACGACTTTATTCAACACCTCTGTCAGCACCTCTATTGCGCAGGACGGATCATCTGTGCAAAGACGCGGAACTTTCACTGTCAGTATACGACGATCGCATATCACCAATCCGTTACGTTAGGCCATTCTTTCGGGCCAACGTCGGATTACGAGGCGATTCGTGGATCAACATGCAGGCCTCCCTGCATTCTTGAGCGCAGAGATATTCCTTGGTTGGGCTGTTAACTCAACATCACGCACTAATAGACCGGCGAAGGCCTGATGTCGAGTCGTCCTCCAGCCGACGGGAAGCTCCAACACCAGCCTTCAATGTCACGTATGATCTAAATTTCGCCGTCCGTATCCGAGATTGAAGCTGCTTTTCTTCCTAACCCGGTGGCCAACGAACACATATAAGAGCATCGGACCAGCTGCTGGTGCTGTACGCCGGTAACCGTAGCTACCGCTCACGATCCAATATGTTCAAGAACCTCCTTGTTGTAGTTTTTGCTAGCGTTCTGACCCTCGTGTCGGCGCAGACTATATCTGGGCAGTATGACTGTATGCTTGCAGGAGCGTACACACTTTGTCAGAATCTTTGGGGCGAATGTAAGCCGCGAGGCTTCACTTCTAGTTTCCATGCTAACGTATCCTGACTGTAGCCGCTGGCGTTGGCTCTCAAAACTCGACATTGATGAGCACCGATGGCAATGCCATCACTTGGCAGACGAACTGGACGTGGGCAAATAACAATAACAACGTGAAGAGCTGTACGTTCTCCAAGACGATCAGCTGATAACAGTTTGTGACACTGTTATTCATAGACGCGAACGTACTGCACAACACTGCAAAGGGCATGCAGGTATGACTTTTCCACAGATGAATTGCTCTATATGTTCTAAGCATATCTGCGAATGAGTAGCTCGGAAGCATCACGTCCGCACCGACTGCATGGAACTGGACCTATGTCACCGAGTCCGAGGGCATCCGTGCCGACGTCTCCTATGACATCTGGTTTGGTGTGGCCCAGTCCGGTACCGCCGCTACGTCTGCGTCTTCCTATGAGATGTAAGCGTCGTGTCTCTGTTCCTCCAGTCCACCCCGGCTGACTGGGCTCGACAGCATGATCTGGCTTTCCGGCCTCGGAGGGTAAGCTGTAGACGTGTGTACTACCGTTCTTGGCTCACCATTGGAGTAAGCATCCAACCCGTTGGCCATCAGATTGACAGTGGCTTGAACATTGCTGGGCACACTTGGAACCTCTGGAACGGCCCCAATGCGAACTGGCAGGTCTTCTCCTTTGTTATCTCCTCTGGCGAAGTGAGGAACTTCAGCGCGGACCTCAACGAGTTCTTCCGTACGTTCATATCCCCACCGAGAATTCCCATCGGCTAAAATCGACTTCGTAATAGAATATCTCATTGAAAACCAGGGCGTAGCCTCGACTCAGGTTAGTGTTTCTTTACGTTGTTCAGTAGAGAGCATTGGCTAAAATTCTTTACCGTGAAGTATCTGCAGGCTATTCAGACTGGCACCGAGCCCTTCGTCGGTTCGGCGGATCTGTTTGTCGAGAGCTTCGCTGTTACAGTCAATGTCTGAAAGACGATGTCTCTGAGAGATCGATGCCGTGTAACGCATGGCCTCGGGCTTATCGGTCCTTGCTTCTGCTGTGTATTTAGTACGGTCCAGCGGCTCTGCGAATATCAAATGATTGCACTTTCCCCCGGAAATAGAGTGTCGGCTGCGAATGTTCACCCAGTGCTGATATAGCGGGGATCTGACGCGTCCAGCTCTCTTGCTCTGCGACCACCAAAACGCATAGTGCATTTTACAAGGTAAACTGCGGCCGATGATCACCACTGCATCCGTGTTTCTGGACACACTACGGAAGGCGGGCGTGACACATGCCTTCGTAAACTGGGGCAACGACCACCCGGCGATCCTCGAGGAGCTCGAGCGGCAGCGCGTCGAGGATGGCGAGACGTCTCTCGAGATCGTAACCTCCCCGAACGAGATGGTCGCGCTGAGCGCTGCGCAGGGCTTCGCACAGGTCACCGGCGTACCCGCGCTCGTCATCGTCCACGTTGATTGCGGCACTCAGGTGGGCTCCTCTGTTTCCCAGGCACACTTGACTGTTAATGACGAGTGTCGCTTTCGCAGGCTCTGGCAGGCGCGGTGCACAATGTCGACAGAGGCCGCACGCCGGTGCTCATCTTCGCGGGCATGTCGCCTTTCTCTGGCCAGGGCGAGCTGAAAGGCTCTAAGAACGAGTGGCCGATGTGGCCTCAGGGTGCGCTGCTCTCATTTCTCGATCCCACGGCCTTCGCAGCTGAAGCGGCGCGCTAGACATACCCGACCAGGCTGCGATTGTGCGG
>NW_006768284.1:0-2796 GCF_000300595.1 Phanerochaete carnosa HHB-10118-sp
GCTCTCACAGCAATCTTTCTTATTCCGCTTATCTGTTCGGCACTGGGCGCCGTATGCGCACTGTGGGTCTTGATATTTTGTTTCTACGGCCAATAAATCTTATGAGACAATTCGTTTAGGGCAATTCGGAACCACAATGTTAAAGAAAGGGCGAAACTCACGGAGGGTATTGGTGGTGTCGCTGTCATCTGATGCGACCTACGTTGTCGGTCAAGTAGTCGTATTGTGTTATCCGTCTTCAATTCGAAGAGAGTCTTCCTGTACGCTGCTTTTGTTGAAGACTTCGTATAGGGGCTGTTTGTGAAGCGTGAATGGCTATTCAGCGATAATGCCAGATGTTCTGCGATAGACAGAAATGATGGGCGGAAAGCTGCGACATGCGAGTTTGCGGAGAGAAGATAGTGCAAAGTGGACGTGCATTTGACGCGGGTATGACTTTATCAATTTATTCAACGTTGGCTTTTACATCATAACATTTCTCCCGCTTGTGCCTTCCACAATTT
Organism: Phanerochaete carnosa HHB-10118-sp; assembly: GCF_000300595.1. Lineage (NCBI taxonomy): Eukaryota > Fungi > Basidiomycota > Agaricomycetes > Polyporales > Phanerochaetaceae > Phanerochaete > Phanerochaete carnosa. Next base: position 504 of record NW_006768284.1, read on the forward strand.
TCAATAGGGCGAACGACTCCCACACTACTGGCACCCAAAATTTCGAAAGTGATGCAACGAAGGAGATGATCAATTCTGGAGATTCGTGAATTCAGCGGTACAGAGATATCTGCAGTGTAAATCAAACACACGGGACGACATGAATGGGCTGAACCAAGAAGCTGGTTGTCTGGACCAAATTGAAGCAGCTGTGGAAAGCGATCTGAATCCGATATTGTTAACACTTAAACCTCTGGCCTGCGTCTGACGAGCACTTTGGCTCTCACGTTCGGCACGTGGGCGGTAATGTACCACGACGCGAGCGGAACCTCAGTACTGTCATGCTCCAGCTTGACATCGTAGTTCAGCACCAGGTTTGTCATGATCATCTTGAGCGCGAGGGCGACAAAGAAGCGTCCGGGGCTGCACCGAATTGAGCCAAGGGCCTTATTCTCGGAAGTATGAATGGGCTAGACATACCATGCAGTCTTGCCGTGTCCAAATGGAAGATAGATCGGGGAAGTAGTGGTCATCGACCGTCGGTACAACGCATCATCGAATTCGTCGCCCTCGTGGTAGAAGCGCCATGGCTGGAAAGTGTCGGCGTCCGGGTAGTTTTCGCTTTCCTCGTGAATCTCGCGCGCAGGCGCAGCGACGAGGGTGCCCCTGGGTAGGACGGTTCCGTCGGACATGGCAAAGTCTTTCAGCACTAGCTTCGTTGAGGCCACTGCAAGCAAGGTGAGCCTGACTAAAAACGAGGCAGTGCGAACGGTACCTACAGGCACCCAGGCCGTCATACCGCAGCGACTCCTGAATGAAGCTGTCGAGCTTGCGCATGCGGTGAAGCGCCTCCTTGTTGTACCCAAACTGCTCAACGATCTGCTCGGTCTCCTCGCGGAGCGCGCGCGCCCACTCGGAGTTGCTCGCGACGCGGGACAGTATGTGCGTGAAGCTCTGCGCGCTGGTGTGCACCGCCGCAAGGTTTACGACGAGCAGGATGCGTGCCAGTTCCTGCACGTTGCGTTGCCCACCCTTCGTTTCGGCTATTAGGTATGAGAGTAAGTCATCTTCCTTGCCGGCCCAGTCCTCAAGCTTTCCTGCGGCTTCCATTTCTGCCATGCGCTGGTTGTAGTATGGCTGGATGAAGCATACACCCCGAGCGATGCAAGGACCCACAAGGTCGATCCATCGAGAAATGAACCTTGTGAGGAACATACGTCGGCTGAGACACAGGAGCGGAGCATGCAAAGACATACGGACGGATGGGGGCGGGCAGCGCATTGTACAGAATGGCACCCTTAAAGACGTTTGTCGTGGATTCGATAATTAAGTCGCTGTATTCTGCATCACGGCCTATCAAAACCGGTCAGTCTGACGGAACAGCAGCTCGTGTCGTGTCGACATACAAAGAGGCGCGCTGACGAAAGCGCGATTGTTGACGCGGAAGAGGAGCTTGAGCGACGTATCGAAAGCGGGGATCGGTGCCCAATCTGCATGAATACAAGTAAGTGAAGGTCTAACTCAAAGATCTCTTAGCGGTTCACCATCACACTGAGGAATAAGATCTTGAAACGCAGCAAGCATCTCGTCGTAAAGCATGGAAGGTGAGGGGTTCACATGGCGCAGGAGCTGGTCTCGGACAATGTCAATGTAATACATCATTCCACTCAATTCAATGCCCAGAGTGTACAGGCATTGGAGGAACTGGCATGCATATTAGTTTGAGCATGGTCACTTCCAGGGCCTCTAAAATGGCATCCGCACTTACCTGATGCAAAGCGGCAGGTGAGGACAGAATTTCCACAGGTACTTTGCGTAGCTCCTCATTCAAATCGGGATTTGACACGATGACTGTTATGACAGAGGTTTCTTAGCAAGCCTGAAGCTTGTCTGATCGCCTTATCCGCAGATGAGGTTAGAGCAGAATAAAGAAACGTGAATATACGAAAGAGCTGAAAGCTGGGGTGCTACTGTACATGCGCGGGGTATTTATACTACTGCTCAGCCTAACCTAAGGACTAGTCTACTAGTCAAAGGGACTGCGGGTGAGTCAGTGAAGCTGCGCTCTATGAGTCGACGAAGGCAGTACTACTAAACTAGAGTCAGAGACGAAAAAGGAAATGATATCCCACGCCACCATGCCCATCATAACGATTCCTCTCGTCTGTCTCCTCAGCGTTGTCGTAGCTCAGTCCGGTTGGATTGTTAGTTGCTGACATTAGCTCGAGTCTCCTACCAACTGCCCTACGACGATCCTTGTCACTCCCACACCAACCATCACCTATCTTCACACGACGATCCACCCTATACACAC
>NW_006768285.1:0-2793 GCF_000300595.1 Phanerochaete carnosa HHB-10118-sp
GTGAAAGACTTCGCGCAGGCGGGGGATTCACGAGTAATCAAGGATAAATTCCAAAAATAATACTACATGTTCTTATATAGGTTATCTACTTCCTAATCTGGTCAGACCAATAAAATGTACCTTAGGAAGCTGAGACTATAGAGGAAGCATAACGAGGGCGCAGAGCCGAGAGTGCTCTGCGCGGGTCATATCTAAAACGGGCATGACAGATCCATATTGGGCATGACGACCTAAGCGCGTCATGTCGGTATCCCTACCGGCGCGGCTGATGCGCATCCGGCGCCTCAGATACTACAACACTCCCCCTCAACGAGCAGTCATGTTCGCGAGGGAGAGCTGCCGGGTGTGAGTAGGGCGAGCGAGCGCCTTGGTAAACATGTCGGCGGCGTTGTCTTCGGAGGCGCAGTGAATGACGGAGATAGTACCGGCGTCGATGAGATCACGGAGGAAATGATGCCGGATGTCGATGTGTTTTGAGCGGGCGTGAAATTGGTGGTCGTGTGCGTATGCGATAGCGGATTGATTGTCCGTGTGAACGGTCGTGGGAGAGTCCGAGGAAGTGCCGAGCTCGTCGAGAAGGCGGCGGAGCCAGACAGCTTCCTTGGCGGCATGCGCAAGGGCGATGTACTCGGCTTCCATCGTGGAAAGGGCGACGGTGGTCTGCTTCTTCGAGCTCCAGCTGACGATGCCGCCGGCGAGCTGGAAAGCATAGCCGGAGACGGAGCGGCGGTCAGCGAGGGACTGGGCCCAATCGGCGTCTGAGTACCCGATCAGACCCTTGATGTCGGGACCGTAAGTGAGACCGAGGGCGGCGGTGCCCTTGAGATAGCGGAGGACATGCTTGACGGCTGTCCAATGCGTGGGAGAGGGGCGCGTGGTGAATTGAGATAGCGTCTGGATGGAGAATGCGATGTCCGGACGGGTGCCAACAGCGGCGTACATAAGGGAGCCGATGGCGGCAGCATAGGGCGCATCAACGGGCGCCTCGCCGTCAGAGAGCAGCGCGAGCTTGACATTCGGGTCAAGCGGTGTGGCGACGGGATTGGAGTCCTGCATCCCGAAACGTTCGAGGATGGTCTGGACATAGCGTGTCTGATGGAGGGTGAAAGTGCGGGCAGCGCGGTTGCGATCAATCTGAAGACCGACGAAGGTTCTCAGACCTCCCGAGGAGGTGATAGTGAAATGCTTGGCAATCTCGGCTTTGAGATCGTTGAGTGCCTTGCGCTTTCCGTACAGTGTGGTGTCGTCTACATGGAGTAATGCCATTGTTAGCGACGTGGCAGGTTTGTAGTATACACACGGGTCTGCAGTTGAACGCGTGAAGCCCAGGAGGGAGACCAGGACATGATTTAGCAAATCATTCCAGACGCGGCCGGCCTGTTTCAGGCCGTAAATCGCTTTGATCATGACGTAGATGTGCCCGGAGCTGTCATCGTAGCCGGGCGCTTGGCGCATGTAGATGGGTTCCTCGAGTGTGCCGTTGAGGTAGGCGCCTTCATAGTCTATGGTGTCGTCGTCCAGATCAGAGACAGTGGCGATAGCGGCGCAAACGCGGTAAGACTCAAGTCGCACGACCGGTGCATAGGTCGCGAAATAATCCTGTCCGGGGATTTGTGAGTAGCCTTGCGCGACAAGACGCGCCTTGTATTTGATGATCGAGCCGTCAGTGTCGCGCTTGATCGCGTACACCCAGCGGCATCCGACCACCTTTCGTCCCTCTGGTAAGTCCCCCAGCTCCCAAGACCCTCGGGCCTTGAGCTGTGACATCTCCGCATCCATGGCCGCATCCCATTGCGGCCAGTCCTCCCGCTGCCGCACCTCCTCGATATTCCGCGGATTGTCGAAATCGGCGGCGGCGAAAGCCATGTGTGCCTGGGCGGTAGGAGACGGATCAGCGGGGACTTGTTTACCGGTCTCGTGAAGTTGCCGGTAATCGACGCGCTTTGTGGCACGGGTTGATGCGCGGACGGGCGCCGGCACAGAGGCTGGTTCCTGGAGTGATTTCGCAGGTGTCTGGGTCTGCGGTGACGTTTTGGTGATGGCGGGAGCTTCGGGCTTGGTAGAAACTGATGTAGGCGTACTAGTAGAACTCTCCCCCTCAAGCGCGGAGCTTCCGTCAACGAGGGGAATAGGTGCCGCGCGCTGTCGCTGAAAGATCACATTGCGCGAGACCAAAATCTGACGCATACCTGGAGCATAATAGCGCCAACCTGCGCTATTATCGCTGATTCCAGTGAAGTGGTATTTCTCAGACTTGGCGTCAAGTTTTCCTGTGCGTCTGTTGTCCGGGACGAGCACCCAGCAGGGTATACCAAACTCCTGAGCATCCTGGAGGTCGGGACGCTTGTCCCAAAATAGCTCGTATGGCGTCACACCTCGGAGTGATCGGGTCGGGGACCGGTTCTTAAGATAACAGGCGTAAGCGAAAGCTTCCTGCCACAAGAACTTAGGGGATTCGTGCGCGATAAGCATCGCGCGTGTGTGTTCAGCAAGCGTGCGGTTCAGACGTTCAGCAACGCCGTTCTGCGGAGGCGAGTAGGGTGCCGTGGTGCGACAGATGATGCCGCGAGATTCGAGGTAGGCCTTGAATTGGCCTTCCGTGTACTCCTTGGCATTGTCCACGTGTATGGTTTTGATGCGCCGGGAGCGCTGTGTCTCAAGAAGTTGCTCGAATTTCTTGAAACGATCAAGGGCGGCGTCGCGTTATCGTGCATCAAAATGGTTTGACACAGAATATGATACATACCAGATCAGTTTCTATGTGTCAGCTATTCTCATGTATGGCAACAGTGT
>NW_006768286.1:0-2793 GCF_000300595.1 Phanerochaete carnosa HHB-10118-sp
GACTTAAGGTGGACATCTTAGATTAGGCGCTACTAATACGTAGATAGTGATTGGACAATCATATGTAGTGCTCCCACGCACGGACCTCTTTATGGCAGGCTTCCCCATTCTAGCGGACTTTCAATTTCGCTCCCTTTTAGTATATAAGGACTCCTCTCGCACCCCCACTCTGCGTGCTCTTTCCCTTCGCACTCAGAGTAAGTTCCCTTCGTCGCCCTTGCGCATTATGTAGTATGCTCACCAGACCCCTGTCTAGCTAACACCGTGTGTATTAGGTACATAGCTATACAGCGTGCTCTTTCCCTTCGCACTCAGACTAACACCGTGTGTATTAGATCGTGCCCGCGTGCCACTCGCCAGTTCGCGCTTGCGCAGCCCAGTCGTCGTATCATGACAATAGGTTATGAGCCCCGGCTTGTAACTGGCCCCCATCTACCCTCCATCCCTCACGAGTCTTCACTCGGAGAGATCCGGCACCAGCCGTACATTTGCTCCATAACACCTCAGGGTCTTTACCCCAAGTGTTACTCCACATCACACACGCACACTAGAGTCGTACTCTAGTGTATGTCTAGTCCATCTGCATCACGCCCACCTTCACCAACTGCACCGACACCTGCACCCGCACCCCGTCCTACACGTCGCACTCCCGCCGCTCCAACCACACCCTCTCAATCCGCATCAACTGCACCTCGTCGCACGACAACAATGTCCTCCGCCTCCGCGTTCGCATCAGCCACCGGTCCGCCGTCGATGAAGCTCGACGCGATCGGGAAGCTCAAAGGTTCCAGCGACTACCCACGCTGGTCCCTGATGATGCAGCAGTACTTCATTGCTGCACGCGCATGGAAGGTCATCGACGGCACCGAGAGAGCCCCCGTCCAAAGCAGCACCGTCTCCGCTGCGGACGTCGAAGCGTGGGAGACGAAAAACGCATACGCGAGGTTCTACATCCTCAGCACGCTCGGCGACGAGCTCCTGCACCTCGCGAACCCAGTGGACATCACAGCCGCCGCGCTGTGGAAGAAGCTGAAGGACAACTACGCCGCCTCCACCACAATGTTGGCATTCGTCAAGTTCCGCGCGTACTCCTCGCACGCGATCACGGACAGTGATGACCTCGCTGCCCAACTCGACGAACGCGCCCGACTCTGGCAAGAGGTCAGCGCCTCCGGGATCCTCCAAACCCCGGAACTCCTGCAGATATTCGGCCTGCTCACAGCCCTCCCCGACTCGTTCAACAACGTCGTGGAGCCCATCCTCGCAGTTACCAAGCCCGCCGACTTGAAGCTCGACGACATTCGCAACCGTCTTCTCGACGAAGCGAAGCGTCGCAGCTCCTCCACCAACGTCGCCGCCTTCCACGCACCGAAGGTGTCTACCTCAGGCAAAGCCAAAGCTGGCAAACCTGACGGCAAGAAGGGCAAGTGCAACTTCTGCCACTACAAAGGCCACTACGAGCAGGACTGCAGAAAGAAAAAGGCCGCCGCCGAAGAGGCACGAAAGGGCAGCAATGGCAAAGCCCAGGACGGTAAAAGTAATCCGTCCGGTAGTAGTACTGGTCACGCATCTGTACATGTAGTCACTGCCAAAGGAGCCGCTGCTTCCGAGGCCGAAATTCACTCCGCTTCCTGGTATCTCCACGGTGTGAAACGCTGGATGTTAGACTCTGGCTGTACACGACACATTACGAACGACCTGAACGACTTCGCTGAGTACACCGCCTTTGCGTCGCCTACATATGCAACACTAGCAGACAAGGCGAAAACGCAAGTAAGCACGCTCGGTTCAGGTGTTGTCGAAGGCACTACGCTCGTCGACAACAAACCAGTAAACATCAGGCTAGAGAACGTTCTCTACAGTCCTGCAATGTCCGGACGGCTAATCTCCGTCTCATGCATCGAAGACAAAGGCTTCGATCTCGTCTTTGGGAAAGGACGAGCCCAAATCAAGCGTGGTAACACCACGTTTGGCATAGGCACCAAGTCCCGCGGTCAGTATTGGTTGGACCTCACTCCGCCTCCACCATCTGTCGCGGTCTCCACGCACAACGCCACTTCGCTCGATGTTATCCACCATCGGTTCGGTCACCTGAATTGGGAGGCAGTACGCAAGCTCGCCGCTGCTGATTCCTCTCCGGTCAAAGGCCTCATCGCCGCCGATATGGACAAACCTTCGCATCCCTGCGAAGGCTGTGTCTTGGGCAAAGCACACAGGCGTACATTCCCCACATCGTCCACCTCACGTGCCAACAAACCCTTCGACCTCATTCACTCTGACCTCGACGGACCTATGTCGGTGGTGTCCATCACGGGCCACCGATACTTCGCTACCTTCATCGACGATTGCTCCGACGTCACATGGGTCTACTATCTGCGAACAAAGGATGAGTTCCTCTCCGCGTTCAAAGACTTCGTAGCCCTCGTCGCGCGACAGTTCGACACAGTCATCAAGGTCTTTCGGTCAGATCGAGGGGGTGAATACCAGTCCAACGAGTTCATCAACTTGTTGAAGAAATCTGGGATCATCCACGAGCGCACGATACCCGGTACCCCACAGCAAAACGGCAAAGCTGAGCGCATGAACCGCACGTTCGTAGAAGCTGCTAAGTCAATGCTACAAACCGCTGGGTTATCACACGGATTCTGGGAAGAAGCTGTTCGCACAGCTGTGCACGTACGCAACAGAGGCCCTAAGAAAGCCATTGCATGGCGTACACCCTTGGAACGACTCACTGGCACCACACCGGACGTGTCCCACTTCCGAGTCTTCGGTTGCCAGGCCTATCGCCAT
>NW_006768287.1:0-2791 GCF_000300595.1 Phanerochaete carnosa HHB-10118-sp
GGACACTGATGGTCTCATTCTCTCGTAGTTTACGAGGTCTGCACCCGCTTGTCCACCTCCTTGTCCATCTCCTCCGAGAGACCCTTGTTCATGTCCTCGAACCTGGTGATGTATTGTGCATCCTCGGTTGCAGGAAGAATAAATATGCCAGCAGAAAGCAGTCTTTAACTTGGGAGTACTTACGCTGGTGGACAGGGCTCTGGCTAACGTGTCCGCTGCCCGGTGCAGGCTCTCTCGACTAAATATGTGCATTTGGGTCGCGATCATGAGAACATAAGACGCCGTTAGCAATAGACTGCGTGCACCATGCCATGCTGCAGCTCACAAATCCTTCCTTTGGAGGATCCTTCCCTTCCCTTGTCGCGTCGACCTCTTGGTTCGAGGTGTTTCGCACCGTCTTAGACTCTTGGCTGCGTCCTGGCTAGTGACACCGTCCGCGGCTGCCTGGTCCGGCCCGGAGAAAGGCTATGCAACAGCACATGACGCCAATCATCCCAAACAGATGCTATGAGAGGTCATTAGATCGTACCTTGCCCTGGTAATGACTGGCGTGTTCGTGCCCGCGGTCGTCCATTATAGCCGTTTTCTGGGTTGTAATGATAGTAGCAGAGTATGTGGTAGCAAGCGTCGGGTGACTGTCGCTGAAGAACAAGCGTCCGCTGGCTATATGCGGAGCAATCCCTACTTGAGGAGGCACTCTGGTGGTTCATCGCCAGTAGCATTGGCCCGGCTGCGAGTTGCGCTTACAAGGTGCGATCTCCACAGTCGGGACAGCGAGGGCTTGAGACAGCTTGAGATTCGTACTCGAACACCGGTGAATGCGCCACAACGCCAGTGCTAGTGAAAGGGACATGACAAGCTCCATTGATTGATATGTCCGCTGAGAATTTGAGAGCTCTTCAAACGCCAAGCCGAGCGTCACTTCCAAATATACAACAGGTAATATAATTGCACACTCATCCTACGATGCTACCTCCGGCTGCTTCGCGATCATCACCGTCCAGTCATACTTGTCGTACTGCTTCCGGAACTTCGCGACCCTATTCTTGTTGAATGTGAAGTCGACCCGCCGCGGATGTCTCCACTTCCTCGGCTCGAGGTCGAGGACGTTACCGATGATCTCTGTCGCGAAGTACCTGCAACGTTCGTCAGCGTTGCAGCATGGTACCACAGCTCATCATGAGCGATAAAAAGTAGACTCACCGCGGGAATTCACCGCTGCCTTTGCCACCCTCGTCTATCGCCCCGTCTTCATCGCCCGCATCGGCCGCCTCGCCAGTGCCCTCGATGACATGTCCATATCCTTTTTCGCCTTTGTAGTCAAATTGGACCATGAAGTAGGGCAGGTTGGGCACCATCGACCGCCTGAAGCCCCCACGGCGCTGGCTGAAGTCAATCAGCTTCTTGTTCTGCGACCATTCTACTTCGGACATGAGGATCGATTCCTAGGACGCGTTCAATCATTCCGTGAACGGCACAGCATGGACATGGGGCGTACCTTGAAGTAGCCTGGGATTTGGTCGAATTGTTCCCAGGGAAGCGGGACACATTCTATGTATGTATGCTTCTGGTGCTTGAGACTGATGACTGTTTCATAGAAGACTACGCCCTTGTCCTGCTCCGCATGCATCTTCATGAGGGACTTCATAAAGTTCTAGTAGATTGTGGGACTGGCATCAGCATTGAAAGTACATACGAAGAGATATTGACTCACCTTAATCTCATCCCAAACGTCGTCATCGGCCTCGAGTGAAGTCAGATGATGTTGTATGGGAACGATTAGACAATGGCCCTCGACAAGTTCCTCGTTCAGCAAGCACGACAGGTAGGCACGGGTACCCATGGCGACGACTGGTGCTTTAGGTGGCGAGTCGTCTTCTCCGTAGCAGAATGGACACGTGGCAAGGACCTGCTGTGTCTTTTTGTAATCTGAAGAGTCGCGTGAGCTTAAGGAGAACGGGCGCTAAACGGTGACATACCATTGATGGCGAACTGCCTCTTCATGGCATCCGAACGCATTTTCTTACGACCGAGCTTCTCCGCATTGTCATCCATGTAGTCTAAGTTTGCAACGAAGCCGCTATCAGTAGCAATTGCTCGTGCGAACTCTTCGTCCAGATTCTTCTGGTCAGCAGCCCCAGACTTGAACCGCTCCTGTCGCAGCATCTCGCCGAGTGTGATGTCGTCATCGTCGGCGTTGATGCGAATGATCTCGCCAGTCTTCGGGTCGCGTTGCTCAACCTAGAGTCGCATACTGTTAAATAAATGCTCATGTGCAGAAGGAAAGACGCGCCTTCTCCTTCTTCTTGCGATTCCCTGGCAGCAGCTGACCATCGTCCTTGCCCTGTCCGACATCGTACAAGTTCCCGTGCACGTCCAGCGTGGGCAACAGCTCGACCTGCGTCTCGCCCTCATCAGCACTGGGATCGTTCGTCCGCTTCAGCTCCTCCTCGTACTCCTTCTCCAGCACCTCGGCATTCGGGTCGCTCATCAGCTTCGCACGGAGGACCTTCGCCTGGAGTTTGTTGAGCGAGGACGGTGACATCGCCCGCTTCTTCGTCCGCTGCGCCATGACGCCCGTCGGCGTCATCACCGACGGGACCGGCGTGTGCACCTGAGCGAGCTTTGAGCCGACGCCGCCCTGCGAGGGCAGGCGGAGTGAATCGAACTTCTTTCGATTTGCGTCAGGCGCGGGCGACGGTGTCGAAGACGTGCTCCCGTCGAGACCCGGCCGCTTGAACGACCCGCTCCTGCTCGAGGACCCGCTCATGCCGACGTTCGTGAACATAAA
>NW_006768288.1:0-2779 GCF_000300595.1 Phanerochaete carnosa HHB-10118-sp
AAAACTTTTGATGGTCCTGAAATTGCCATTTCTGATGAATTTTGAAGCTATTTTATGAGCTAGAAGATTTTTACTTGAGATAAGTCAGAGACGTCCTAGAAATGTACTACAAATCTGCCGTAAATGGTAATTTTAGGACCATCAAAAGTTTTCCTTGCCCGGACCTTTCTTCATTGCAAACATGAGGCGGAAATGATATCTACATATGTTCTTTCAGATGTCCTGAAATGCGCCACAAAGTCTCCTGAAACATGAACTCTTTGCTGTACTGAAATGTAGTCATATTGAGTCATTTCAGGTTCATTTCAGGCTACACAAAATTTATCATGTTCCTGCACTGCAAATGGCTACGAAAGTGGTAACAAATCTATCATTTTGGGACGCCCGAAAGCCCCGGTTAAGTCTTCGAAAATGAAACAGTTTTGATGGCTTGACCAGGACATTTCAGGTGATCTGAAATCAGCTCATGCCCGTAGTGTTTGGGACAGATGTACATCAGAGCGCTCATTGATTGCTAGATCCCATCAGATCTCCTCAGCCAATGTGTTTATGGAGTCTTGTGAGCCTTCTATGCTTCGTATAGACACTTTAAATAATGTGCACGATACGTTTCGTGCCCATAGCTGCTATGCTATATGCAAGTTTGCTATAGCGTGACAAGAAACCTGCCTCACCGTGACTGTGTTCAGTCTCCGCTTTCGGCAAGACCGGCATTGCGCTAGCGCCTGTTGGCTCGCGAAGAGCAGCATTTGCAGACCATGCATGCTGCCTCATCGGGTGTGTATCGATGGTCAAGTGCTCGGAGACGGCCTGACATGGCTCAGGCCCCCTTTGAGAGCCAATATTCCGTTACGTCTACCCTGCCTGACTTCCTTCAATGTTCAGACGACGACGATGTCGAGACACGCATTCAGAAGACTTGCAATGCGCCTCGTGCACGACTAATTCTGTTAAGTACTGACTGTTTCGCTCGAGCTGCCCACACCCTGTCCTCACTCTCAGCCCAAAATGTACGGACGCACAGTCAACGTTCGGCTGTAGCCGTCGGGAGACACGGGCTTGATCGGCATCACTCGTGACAAACCGTAACAGAAATTATCAACACTGGTCCGTGGCCGAGCCGTCTTGCCGCAACACCTCCTATGCACTCATCTCTCAGGATTTCAATCGCAAAAAATATACGTCAATACTATGAGGTTTGTTGCACTTGTTTTTCCTTCGTTGAGGCAAATGTTGAGTGAGCCCACAGGGACGGACGAAATATGTGAAACCATTATCAAAAGGGGTTCAGGGATAATAGAGCCATCTGCCACAACGCATATGCGCCTGACGGTCACTTGGCGTTGCGGAATGGAACATCATGCATCATGTGCTACTATCTAGGAGTCGGGGTGTTGCTGGTCTTGTATGTGACTATCACTACACAACTTCTTCGTTCCCTCCTTTCTTCACTACACCGATCATCCTCAGCCCTGGACGACTATTATCAGCCGGAGGATGTGCTTCTACTCTGTCGTGTCGTTCCCTGTGATATGCATAGTAAAGGGGGAGTCATTATTCTTCTTCAAGCCAGGCTTGAGAAGCAATGCACTGACGCCTTGGCTGTTGTTGGTTGCCTGCTGTCATTTGTCTTACCATGTCGTCCTCAGTTGTGAAAAATGTCATTCAACCCCAGTCCTGACCGCGACGATAGACGTATGCGTGGGTGTGAAGCAGTCCAGTCAAAGGGCCATCTGACTCAAGGCAGCTCCTTCATTCGGCAATAATATAGAGATGCCCTAGTCTCGTCCCCAGCCATTCTAGCGCGCCCGGACTTCGCCGGTCGGAGACTGCGTCGGACATCAATGGTGATGTGCAGTCTCTCGCTAGAATGTCTGGTCCACTTGGATCATCTGGGGGGGCCTCATTTGCACGTGATCTACACGCTCCCTGAGGAAGTGACCGCCTGCGCACCGCCAAGTTGCTGGTGATGAGCAAGGCGTTCGTGTATGCAGTCAGACATATATGTAAAAGTGCCTCTGATATATTCTTGAGTACATTTGTGTTTTTATAAGCCCCCTGCAACGGAGAGTACCACTGCAGCCCAAATAGCCGCCAACGGCAGGCTACGTGATGTGGACTTGCGTCAACACACCACTAAGGATGCTGCGTGGATCTAACTAGGAGGCGGCGCCGACGAGGTCTGGCGACTACTGTGTTAGCTTATTCAGCTAGCCCAATAAACCAAGTTATATTAGCAACTGTACTACAATACAAACAAAGGCTTACCTAGCCCAATAAACCAAGAGGTTGAGATGGGGCTAGGTAGCGACGAAGGGGGTCCTTATATACTAGTCAGAGTGCGCACGGACCAGGCATTACATAAGCGGCTGGTGCTACGGCAACTGCTAGTGTCTAGGGGACTTTAGGCGGGGAAACGAGGGCCGGTGTGTCATACCGTATGACGTTGTTGGGCCGACGGGGATAGGAAGTCCGTTGCCGATCGGACTCGGGGACCGGTGTGTCATGTTGTATGACGTTGTCGGGCCGACGGGGATAGGAAGTCCGTTGCTGATCGGAGAGCGGCTGTTACCGAGGAAGCGTGATGCGGCGACGAGGCGGCGGCGATGCAGGCGCGTCTGATGCGCTGATGCGTGCCCGTCGGGTGATGCGTTTTCAAGGTGTTAGCGCGCGGCTAGGGACTTGTAAACTGGGCGCCTACGCGCCGACGGACGTTTGAGGGTCGTATAAACGTGAAATAATCGGAGAAATGGGAATAAAATAGGAGGCTGGGGCTACG
>NW_006768289.1:0-2776 GCF_000300595.1 Phanerochaete carnosa HHB-10118-sp
CTCCGAATATCATTCATGCAGAAGACATTCCCGAGTTCAGACTGGCATCGTATAGAGGGTACGCCACACTTCTGGCGTAGTTTCTCTTGTGTATGGCGAAGCTTGTAGAGCGAAGGGACATCACGGGCACCTGTCTCCTTGAGAGTCCAAAGAAATACCTGCATGAGTGAATTGGAGACAGGGCACCGAGGTAGGTTATCGATGGTATCAAGAAGAAACATCTGTAATACAAGAGTGTGTCAACTAAGATCAGGTTCATAAGCACTAGACTCACTGTCTTTGACTCATACGGAGCCCATTGGTTTGACGACGCAGCATCAGCATCGCTTGGCGCAAAAGCAGGCAGCTCATAGTTAGCTGCATCCTCTACAGACAGCGGGTCCAGTTCTATTATGCAAGAACAGAAGCATCAGTATCTGAGTTGTTACACAAGGACGAGCAGGCAAGATGCATACTGGTGCTGGCAAGAAGGTCTGCTAGAAGTTCGTCCGGGTCCTCAGAGCCAAGGCGAAGCTCGAGGAATGGATCAGAGCCAGGGCTTTCATTCCCGAAGCCTAGGTCCTGAGCTGTGGAATGGGCGTTCCAGATTCCAAAGGCCTCTGCATTCTGCTTGAGTTGACGTTGACTCTCTGCCGCTGCCAAATCAGGATTCTCTCCGGCATTAAACATGAACGCGTGTGGATCCTGTGAGAAGTCAGCCCAGAACTCCTCTTCTGCTGTGCTGGATGCATTTCTCGCTAAAGCAGGCTGTCTAGGTTGTATCAAGTTAATTGATTGCAGTGCCAATGAAGCCCCAGCCCTTCGCTGTTCTCTGCGGTTGAGTGTTTCGGCGATGGCTGCAACTTGAGCTCCTCGGCGCTCATGCTCCTCTACCGCTTCCACATGGGACCTTCCCTTGATGTGAGCCGCCACACTCTTCTTGCAAATTGTTGGTCCTCCCTCTTCAGGAGAGCAGAGAACACAGCGCACTTCGGAGCCGTCTCCTGAAGGCATAAAATCTGGCTGCCCCGTAAGCATTGTTGCTTGCCTAAATTTCTATAAAATAAACTGACATTTCTTGTACAATTCTTGGCGAGACATGCTTCCAGGACGTGAACACCGACAGGTGAAGTAAAAAATGGAGACGGCTTATGATGTGCGTGGTTTCACTCACGCCAATGGATCGCGCGCGGCCTTTATTGATTGAGACATGAGCAGTCCTTCAAAAGGCCACCAACTGACCACAATATAAAACCACAGAACGGCACACCATTCTTCCTCTTGAACACACATCGACATGCCCTCTGCGTCTTCTGCAACTGCCTTCCGTGATGAGCTTGAACAGTTTGCTAATGCCAACAGCTCGCCACCTGGCAGCCCCAGGCAACCGGCCACGGTTCTCGGAAAACGAATCCGCCCCGCTGAGAGCACAAGTGATTCGGAGGAAGAGGACACTAGCACTATCAGAGGCCGCTCTCGAGATCCTACTACCAGTCAAGATGATACTTCCCCTACCCACTCTACAGCACAGCCCGCAGCTAGTACCAACACAGTCAACCGGAACGTCCTCGAGTACGCCAAGAGACTGGGAGCAAAAACGAAGCTTCGTGCCGAGCAGCAAGAGAAGCTCAATTCTTTTGCCACGGTATGTCTTTCTATTGGGCCACCCTCAATTCATAGCTAGCGGGCTTACAGTTTTCGATGTAGGACTCTTCGGCCACTCGGGAGATGAAGACCTTCTCACTTCTACTCGCCATTCAGCAGCGGCAAGACGAGTTTATCACTATGCAGGCTCCATGGGAGCCCTCGGACGAACTAATTGTAAGCATGGTACGCCCCGTTCAACTGTATTCGGTGCCGGCTGACTTTGCGGCAGGCCAACATCCAAAACTACACAATGGGCATGTTACTTTCCAGCCGGCTCGCAACATACAAGGGTGTCGTGCCCAACAACTATGTTGCGGTATGTCCTTATATTTGGGTGTTTCTATGTACTACTAATATCTGTATATCTGTCTTACAGGGCATCCTCAAACGCTATCGGTTCGACTTGCCAGCAGATATCGAGCGCAACCATGGCCACTGGTCCAAGGTGATTAAGGCCATCCAGAATGAAATGACCGAGCAACGGGCGAAGATCAAAAAGACAGTAAGTCGAACTTATTCCAGATCTTCTTGACATGTCAGTAGTGTGCTAATGCTTGTCTCACTTAGCTCCGTGCTGGCACTGACGGTGATGACCATCAGGAACACCTCAACATCTTCAAGCTCACTGTTGAACTCTGCGAGGGCACGTCATGCAAGCCGTCTGTTCAGCTCTGCGCAAGAGTGGCACTCCTAGTACGTGCTCGCCTCTCGTTCAACTTCTGATGCTTGGCAATGATTAATGCGGACCATCTGTAATAGCGGAAGACATTCTTGACGAATCCCAACCGTGACTTCTGGGATGCAGCCAACAAGAACCTTGCAGAGATTCGCAACGTGGCCGGCAGCAATCCCAAGAAGATGACCAAGATTTTTAGCAAGATCTTAGTGAATGATCGGGCTACTCACGGTGTCACTGAGGAGGGTGAAGATAGCGACATTCAGGAACAAGTTCCGGAGTGGCAGCAGGCTGTCGATGAATTTGTCGGTGGTCAAGTTTAGTTTTACGGCAGTGTCACAATGTATTATATTACCGCAATTGCAAGCACTCAATGAAGTTATCGTTACATTAAGGCCGTCTGATACACCCGCTGTACGCTGTCGACTACTCCGTGAACTCGGCAAGATGACAGACTATCAGAGTTCGAAGGTC
>NW_006768290.1:0-2774 GCF_000300595.1 Phanerochaete carnosa HHB-10118-sp
AAGATGTTGCCCAAAGTGCCTATTTTTGTACATAAGCATTGCGATGTGACCATGGAATATGAATTATATACCAGCTGGCCCATTCGTATCTCGAGTCTATGCATGAACTATTTTCAGTGATAAAAAGCAGTCCACCAAAGGCTTTGAGCAAAAGGTTGCCACCACAAGCATACCAAGTCAGGTCTTTGCTGCCTGGCATCGCCAATATTTCCGTCCTACCGCAACAAGTTCCCAGACTTGCTCACCGCATTGAGAGGCATGCAAGGCACTGCCATTCACTGTTCAACACAACACGGATCATGTCGAGACGTGCTCCTGTGCGGCCATGCAAATTTGCTCGTGTTGCCTCCACAATCTCTTTGGCCAGTTGCTGTCAAGTGCCGATGAGTGTAGCTTGCTACCTCAGTACTACACAGTTCACAGTTGCGCCGTGCCCTGTACCTCTTCGCATACTTTGATACTAGAAAGACCAGCATAAGCAAGAGCAGCGCCCAGTGGCACTACCTGCTACACTTTAGCAGTGCAGTGTCGTTCTGGAACAGCCCAAGCATACAATGCCTGGCTGGCTAGCTGAAAAAAGCTAAAGTTGTAGAACGAAGCACTTTAGCCAAAATTTGCCAATGTTCAGGAATGACGAGAAGATCGCGCTTGAAATGGGCTATCCAGCATTGGTATGGGTATGTGTCACTTCCACATGTCTGAAGTTGCAACCCCTAATGGCCCTCAAAATGCCATCGCAGCTAGCAGCCAAAGCCCTTCATGAGGCTTCAAAGTTCCATCTCTGCCATCCTACAGGTATACATCCTGCACACAATTTGGAACGTTCCGAAGTGTCCTCACCTCCTGTCGTCACTCACGGTTATGCATACATGCCATACACACACTCCACACATGTTCACTGTCTTGAGACGTCCTATTGTTGCCACCACTCGCTTTGTCTGCAAAAATCTCTTCACCCTGTATCTTGCAGCATAGTATTCGTGCGCTTGAGATTGCAATCGTTCTCTTCCTCGAGCGCGTGGTTGTTGCGCTGTGGACCCTTGACTACACTTCATGCTTACAAAACGGTCTGCATTGAGCCTGGACGTACTATCTCCTTGAACCTTCATTGTCCGGATCCTTATACAGGTCATGGCCGCAGTCCTGTACTTCGAGCTCAAGCGTGGCAGGATGCGTGCCGACAAATTGCCCGTTATGGTCAGCATGCCCTCGTCTTAACAGTGGCGCCACTTGAAGCTGTTCGTTTGTTCTCTGAGCATTCACTCCAGATGTAGACGTGTTAATCACGCAACAGTGGCAGCTGAACACTCTCAGATTGACCACACGCATCTGCTTCCTGTGGCATCCAGCTTCAGTCTCAATATCTTTGTGCTTGGGTGCACTCGTACGAACATGCTGGGTATGATATAAATGACGTCTTCGTGCCACACCTTACAAAGCCTGGCTTCTACAAGATTTTTGGTCGTACAGACAACCAGATTACGCGCAGTACTGGCGAGAAGACGGATCCCGATCTGCTTAGTGAGTCATCTTGTTGCAATGATTTCCCACATGCAAATACTCGTGGCGAGTGCAGAGGCAGTCCTCAACCAAGGCTCGCACATCAAATGCGCTGTTGTGTTTGGCAGGGGAAAGTTCAACATGGGTGTCGTCATCAACCCAGCACCCGAGTTCGTCTTCAACCCTGCAGACAAAGAGAAGCTCAATGAGTTCTAGAACTTGGTCTGGTGAGTGTTTAATCCTGGTGTCTCTAACGGGGTGCTAAGCAAGAGTTGCAGGCTGACAGTCAAGATAATGAACAAGTGTGCTCCTCAGCACTCGTACCTGTTCAAGGAGGTGAACTCAGTGCACAGCCAGGATTTGCACAGATGCTCATCAGACATTCTAGATGACCATGGTTGCCTTGCCACAAAAGCCATTCATGTTACGCCTCGAAGAACGCTCGCAGCTTGCCGTGCTGCCATTGTCAATGAGTACACCAAGGAGATCGAGGCACTCTGCACTGCAGCAGACAAAGCACCCAAGGACAACCTTATCCCGCCTTCATAGTGGGCATATGAGCCAGCTAAGGATTTTGTCCACACAGTGGTGACCTGTGTGCTCGAGTACAATATTGGCGATGACAATAATATCTTCTGGTACGGCTGCTGCATGCGCTGCGCAACACAACCAAGTTTGACACATGGCAGGTCCCGGACAACTGTGTGTACCAGAATCTGACCACTGGTGCACTAGTGACGTTTGTCGCTAGCCTTGCGAATGGCGAAGCTGGTTTAAAGCAGGAGCATGCTGTAGCATTCATGAACAGTATTGCCGAGAAATAAGCAAACAATTTTTTGCGCCAACTGCGGACATATGCGAGCCAATATCGTATCACTGAGCTGTGGCACACATGAATCAGACATGTATTGATCAAGTGCATGCATACAAAGCAATGTACTGGTACAGAGAGTGTTACAGAGCAACAGATGGAAGGCGAAGAGTGCCATCAGCAGCGGCAGAGCTGGTAACAATCTGCTTAGCATAAGGCAGATTTGGAGACTACAAGATTTGATAGAGATAAGAAAACACCGCACTGCACAAACTATGACTCACCTGGTCAGCTTGCTCTCGAAGCTGCTTGGCCACAGAACCAGTTTGTACTACCCCCAGCTTTTCCTGGGTCAGCATAAGCTGAGTCTTGTGGAAATGAGATGCATATTCAAATACAAAAATGTAAGCAACCACACCTGAGTAGGCTGCACCTTTCCCTTTCCTGCCCGGTGGTGGTGGGG
>NW_006768291.1:0-2774 GCF_000300595.1 Phanerochaete carnosa HHB-10118-sp
GAACGGGTGCAGAGACACTATAGCCCGCACACCGCAGACAACCTCGCCAGCATCTCAAGGCCGTGCTCCTTGCGCATCGCCCCGTTCCTGTCCACGCCTGCCGCAAACCTCCTTGTGTCCACCGTCGCAGGGTACCTGCCCTCGCCGTCGGCGCCCGCCCAATCAAAGTCGACCAGCATCCCACGCAGCCGCTCCGTCGCCCCAGAGCCCGATTCCGCACGCGACTCAGGAACACACATCACGTTCGGCTGCCGGAGGTCGCCAAAGACGATGCTCTCCGTGTGCAGCATCCTGATCGCAGCGTCGACGTCCTCGAAGACCGACCGCGGTACAACCTTCTTCTGTATCTGGACGAGATACTCCATCGACTGGCCGGGAAGGAGCGCCATCACGACCATGTACAGCCCTCCACACACGAGCGAGCACGAGTACAAGTGTGGTGCGAGGTCTGCGGATGCCAGGAGCCGGTGCGCACGAGAGTTGTAGCGATCGGTAAACTTGACGAGTACCTCGATCTGCGAAGCAGTCGCGGAAGACGATGCGGCAGAAGGCGCACCAGAGCCCTGTGGACACGGCAGGGTGGCAATGAACAGTCGCGAGCAGGTAACGTTGCTTTCGTCTTTGATTTCCCGATGCAAGAGGAAACGCTCCCCGCCTGGTGATAGCCTGCATATAAACATCAAGCCTTCAGGGAGTGGGTCGCCAGATAGGTACGTCGGAGAGGGAAGCAGGTGTGCGTTATTCTCCAACGGCGGCGCCGCCACCGAGGCGGTATACTAATCATTGATTGCGCCGTATGCGATCTTGATTGCCTTGAACGCCTGTGCAAGACGGAAAACGTGCGCGTGGGTGGTAAAGCCAATGCGAAGCCGCTGCAAGAATGTGTCACCATAGTACACGTCGCCACCAATGGAAACGGCGCCGCCGATCTCGATGTAGTCGCCCATGAGCCCGATCAGGATGACTGGATGATGTGTCTTCATAGACCGCAGACCGTATTAATTGGAGCACATCGGTAACCGGGTCAGCACATGCGAACCACAACATCGGCCGACATAATACCTCTGGGCCTGTGATCACCTTCAGGTACGAAATCGCGGCTTGTAGGAAGGCGTCTCCTCTGAGGCCAAACTCGTTCTTGTTCTCTTGGAAAATGGCTACGTGCCTCTGTCGGACATGCCACCGGAAATCGGGCAGTGCTCCGGCCACCAAAGCATCTGCCCCCAAAATCTCTTTCAGGGTGACTCTGATTGCGTTCTCCCGAGAATCTTCGTTGTCGTAGCTAAGTAGGCTGAGATAAATTAGGTTATGCACGTGATGGAGTAACAGTGACTCTGGATCGAGCTCGGGCAGCTGGTCGTCCAGATGGCAAAGGTGGAAGTCGAGTCTGGCCAGAGCACGATTGTACAACGCAGGCGGTGGGCCATAGTTTTGTGCTGGCCGACCGCCATGGATGGTGGTATCGCCTCCAAAGAGTGTTTTCTGCAAGCCCTGAACGGTGCTGACACCGTTGGATGGCGACGAGACAAGCTTGGAAAGCATATTAGCTTGGGGTTCACATCCTGGGACAGTCGTCGGGGTCGAACAACAGGAGAAGAGAAGGGTGGCGTACTCGCGGCGACACGACGTGGGTCAAATCGCATTTCGCCCAGCGTGTCTGTGGCTTCCGTGACTAGATAATTGATAATGTCGTCAGCTGTGGCTTGCAACCAAACAACGGCAGGTTACTCTCTCTCTCGCGTAAGCACAAGGATATCAATAAATGAGACCTCAGGCGGCTCCTCGTCATGAGGGAACCACTCAGCCGCTCTGTCTCCGAGGCTAATCTGCTTGTCGAGATCTTCGAGAAGGTCAAGATTGTGTCGAATCCATTCCTCCGTGCGAGAGAGTCTTGTGCTATGAGGTTTGAGAGGCAGCTTATCCGGCTAGTGTCACTTGTCAGAATTGGTCGAGAGACGAGTGAATATGTAGATACTCTGAAGAGAATGACTTTGTTGACGTCGACTGGCAGGGGAGGATCGGCACGTTGGAGGAGTTGCCGCATGGTCGTCTCTCGGGTAATCTCACAGAGCGCCGTTGTAACAAACGGTTCGTCGGGATGCGGGTAAAACAGATAGAACACAGTCCTTGTCATTATGACTGCAAACTCGGAGACGGGGGAAAGGAACGGTAGCAGGGGAAGAAGAAATTAAACGCGGCGCTCAAACGCTCGCGGGGGTGCTGGACTGTTCGGAGTTTTAAATGCTGCCACTCTCCGGCACAGACTGGCGGAGGTGGCAGCGGTCGGTCTCGGCAGTAATATGCCCGGGACTGACAACTACACCAAATTCCACTGAATATGGGGTGTACTCACTGGCACCCACTGGTATCCAGTGAAGTCCAGTGCTAGTCTCCAGTGGCTGCTGCTGTTGGCTGGTGGGTATCAGTGAGTAACAGTGGGCGGCAGTGAAACACACCGGATCCCACTGGGCTTCGCAGGTTGCCACCGGCTACCGGCACACATCACCAGCAATTTGCATCAAACATTGCTTGAAGCCACTGGCTTATCAAGTACCAATATAGATACAAATATTTTTCTGTAATAAGCTCAATACATGCTTAGCCACCGGCATCTGTATAGATGCCTATTCTCCTCTGAACTGTGCACTATCCCAGAACTCAGCTCTCACTGAAGTGTCTCTACACGGTACACTGTCTGAGTGCAAAAGGTGTGTAAAATTGATTGCCGGATGTGTCCCCAAGTGGAAGCAGCTGCAAGTAATTCTTTGAAGCAT
>NW_006768292.1:0-2773 GCF_000300595.1 Phanerochaete carnosa HHB-10118-sp
TTGCCACATAGAATGCCGCAGGCATTACATGGTGTTTATTTGCTTGAGACGTCTGCGTGCGCCACGCGAGTGCTTCGCCGAAGCTCTTGGTGAGCCTACTCCGAGCTCTGGCTGCCATATAGCAGGACGACGGGCCAAGTAACAGTCGCTATCAATGATTGCTCGCTATACGAAGAGTGCCATTCCCTACTTGATGAAGACGAACCTCGTACAGCACTCGCTTGATAAGCTGACCTCCGGCACGCGCAATTTGGCGTCGGATGGCACAAGCACGGCTTCAACCTGACAATCGAGGGCCTGTACAGGATGCAGGAGTTGTATACGCACGAGAGAGTCGCGAGCGAGTATTCCAGGCTCTGCGGGCTAACACTAGCCGGGCCTCAAAGCGATAGCTGGAGAAGCCGTTGCCAAAGCATGCCCATACACGTCAAAAGGTGTTAATTGCACCGGGCAAGGGATGCGCGCCGGCGGAAACTTCGGATATGGGTGGCGCCGGCGGCAACGAGTCTGTGCCCCTGTCCTTAAATGTTCGGTGGCGTAGGCTGACGTCCGCTCCGCCTAGGCCAGCTCAGCTTCCTGCTCTTTCTCAGCTCGATTCTACAATGGCAACGTCGTATGAGCCACAGCCCCTTCCTAGCGACTTCGTGCACCAGTCACCAACCGTCGTCGGAGCAATGAATAAATGTAGACAAGCGGAAGCAATCATCATGCGCGACCTGGAGAACAACACCGCTAGCGCAGACCTGGTGCTGCAGAAGAAGCTCGTCAACGTGCGGGTTCTAGGACACCTCCTAACCGTTGTGCCCACCAGTGCTGCTCAAGCTTACATCGCCCAGCTGGCCGACTCTTGTCAAGATGAGCAAGCACTTGTCGAACTGGGCGAATTCTACGACAAGTACTTCATCCGCGTTTGTAAGTCTCATCCAACTGCCGTCGCTATCACTTTCTCATTTTTGTAGTCGCTACACACAGCATCGACATCGAATTTTTTCCTCGTCATCTCTATCGGGACATATATGCTATTCCCGAAACTTCAAGCTTGCGGAAGCTAATGTACCATAGTCGTTACCGGGCAAAGTCCCATGTGAGCTCCATCGTTACAAAGCAAACTGCTCTCTCATTCCTTGCTGGGCCCTTGTTCGCGACAACTATTGTTGCATGGTAACCGGTTGGACCGATGCTACAGCGGCGAGCTCCATGCAGGCACTGTGCCGCGAAATGATCGACGCCGGAATCTTACCCGTGGCAACGCGCTGCGCATACATTTTCCCAGAATGTCTCGCTGTCGATGCTGATAGCGAGACGAAGGTGTGTGGATTCAGAATGTCTTAATCTCGGCCTGATTCCCCTGTCTCTTTAGCGTCAAGACATAGCCAAAACATGGGCTATTATCAAGAATTTCGGCTGCCCTAAGATTCAGGAGGAGTTGAAGGGCACTCAAATTCATTCTCTACGCAACATACTCACTCTAGAGCTCACCATGCACTCGCTCTTTGA
This sequence comes from Phanerochaete carnosa HHB-10118-sp, assembly GCF_000300595.1. Lineage (NCBI taxonomy): Eukaryota > Fungi > Basidiomycota > Agaricomycetes > Polyporales > Phanerochaetaceae > Phanerochaete > Phanerochaete carnosa. Next base: position 1,498 of record NW_006768292.1, read on the forward strand.
CGAGCTCGAGCTTTGGTTCGTCCCAACTGTGAGTTGCGCAAAGGCCTTTCCCACCCTCGAAGGCTTCCTTACCAGCTCTTCATTAGGAGACACCGAACCGCTATCTGGTCGAGACATCACTGCCGTCTGCACTTTTCGAGAGCAGAAAGACTCCCCGCGTCATCGAGTTCAAGACCACTGAGTCTGACCTCGAACTGCCGTCTGCGAACTATCTGAACATTCACGCGATCTGCTGTCGCGTGTACCATTTATCAGGTGCCGCAGAGTATGTTGGCAAACTGGATGACGACGATGATTTGGATGCCGACAACGAGCTGAATGCCGACGAGCTGGCTGCCGACGACGAGCTGGCTGCCGACGACCCGGCTGCCTGTGCAGTCCCCACCCATCAATTTGCCGAGATGTTGGCGCATGGTACCTGCCCAGCCGATGTTCGATAGATCAAGGTTGCATAAGTAGTTACCCCTCGTGTCTCCTTGCAGGCTCTTGATACCTAAGGCTTACTTGTACATAATCTTCACTTGTTGTGGTAATGCCCGAAGGAAGTAGTTCCTATCGGAGTGTGTGACGCACTATATCAACGAGGTACACTGGTAATATCGATGATACAAGAGCCAATGGCTTCGAATGACCCCTCCATACTAACGCTATCAATTCCATCCCTCCGTCTCCTGTGATAAGACCTAGGGCGGGCCGCCTCAGGGTGCCCCTATCAACCCTCCTCGCTTCTGTTCAGCGGACTTGTCACAGCCTGGTCATCGGCATGGACAGGTGCACCATATGCTGGGATGTAGTGCGACCGATGTAGCCGCTTAAGTCAATATTCGCGCATGCCAAGGTCCTGCACGGAACTTACGTTTGCAGTATTGAAGGTTGACGGTGTCAACGGGGATGAGCATGAGCATGTACGCTCTTGTATGGAGGTTGTTAAGACCGTGGTAGCCATGAGTTTCGCTGAGCTCCTTGGTCAAGCGGTAAAGCTGAACATACGATCTAGACTTACTCTGCACTGTCACCTCCATGATACCTATGACATCCTGAGTCTCATCTTCGATACACGCCTCTTTCTTAGGAGTGGTGCCAGACGCGCTCTGGTCGGTAGCCTCCATCGCATCTGCCTTTGGCCCCGCCAAAGTCGAGATCAGGCAAGCTGTTCGCTGGCGCCTGCAAGTGCCTGGGCCAATGTCTTCCGCGCCAGGTCTTCGGTCGCCATCGATGGCAGCATAGACGGTGGGGCGGTGTACGGAGAGAAAGGGCTTTCGTGGTTTCCAGCTGG
>NW_006768293.1:0-2772 GCF_000300595.1 Phanerochaete carnosa HHB-10118-sp
TAGCTTACTAATACATTAGTAAAATAGACAGAAGGCTGACTAATATAGACAAATGCTTATTAATAAAAGTAGAAGTAGCTTAGTAATTACAGTAGAATAGAAGAGCCAGTTTTGCTATTAGCTAAGAAACAACAGGCTGAAAGGTATAAATAGGAGAGGTTCTCTGAAAGCGAAGAAAAAAAACCCACCGAGCATCACACACACTCAAGGATTCAGCTAGCAGCAAACCTGCAGTTGATCCCCTAAGCTCTTTAGCTCTCAGAGAATAGACTCCTTTCTTTAAAGCCTAGGAAATTCCTTAAGCACAGTAGAGCCTCTGACTTTCAAATAACCTGAAGGGAAACGCCTTTGGTATAGTGCACGAGTTCACTATTTGACTAACCTAGACTGCGAGAGCTAGTGGCATCATTATTTGAGACTGTGGTACGTCTTCTGTAAAGCTTACAGTAATTAGACTAGCAGTAAAGAGATTAAATCTATTCAAGTTATATAAATTCTCTAAGAACATTAAATTGTCCTTACTAGCCAAAGCTTACTAAGTTAACTAAAACGTTAACTTGTCTTTGTTACTCTCTTATCTTACTTATCTAAAAACCCTATTCTATTAACCCAAGTAGCTAGTTCTTAAGCTACTAACCAAATCTTTTTACAGCCCATCTTCTAAGATTCCTTAAAAGTCCCTTGTTAACAGGCAAGTAAGGCTTTAGAGTATTCAAGCAGATTAGTAGGTGGTCTTCAAATTAGTCTCCCACGAACACCAGGATAGCTTGGTTGAAAGGCTAACCCAGTAAACCCTAGAAAGAAAAGATTGGGAAAACCAAATCTAAATAGTCCAAACTATACCCTTCTTGCTTTTAGTTTAGAACAGACCAAACTCTATTCCCTTTTATCAAGAAGTAACTTTATAGAATTCTCCTAGAATCTTCTTTATACTAAACCTCATTTTATTTTCTTATTTTCTTATCCTAACCTTTTCTTTACAACAGCGCGACACTTTTCTACCGGCAATGGTGGAATACAACTTCAGCATCTGCGCATGAACTTTTGATGGGAAAGAGATTGAACTCCCAGAAGATGTCAGCAGTTACACCCAACGCATGGTTGTATGATATCATGATGAGTCCACATTCTACACACATGACTGAAAGCTGGTCTGCTGGGTTCACAACATGAAAGACCCAGTGCCACACAAGAAGGGTGAAGGGGCTTTCTTGATAGTCTCTGATTTCATCTCTGGTGATTACGGCTGGCTTCGCTCTCCAGATGGCAAGAAATCTGCACAGGTTCTTTTCAGAGCAGGAAAAGACAAAGACGGCTACTTCACTCACGAGAACATCATCAAGCAGGTCACACATGCAATGAAAATCCTACAAAAGCACAACTCCTGTGATCAACATATCTTTGTCTTTGATAATGCAACCACTCACCGCAAACATGCCAACAATGCCCTCTTTGCAACACACATGTCAATGAGTCCCACAAAGAAGAGAAATCGTATCTGGAGCATCAATGTTTCTGACATCAATGAAGCGACAGGCAGAGTGAAACTCAGCCCAAGAGGGAAGCAACTGAAAAAGCACGTGCACATAGCTGACAGGAGGTTTGCGGACGGAACTCCACAGTCTCTCTACTTCCCAAGAGTCATCCGCGGGCTGGGGTCTTCAAAGGCATGGTTGAGATCTTGAAGGAGCATGGAATTGACACTACAGAGCTGAGGAGGGAGTGTCCCAGCTTCAAGTGTGCTCCACGGGCACTCTCTTGCTGCTGCTGTCAGATCCTTTATAACCAGCCAGATTTTCATGATGTTGAGAGCCTGCTTGAAGTGCACTGCCGCGAAAATGGCTTCAAAGTGATCTTTCTCTCCAAGTTCCATTGTGAGCTCAATTTAATTGAGCAATGCTGGGACTATGCAAAGACAAAATATCGGGAATTTCCACTGTCGTCTTTGGAGGTTGATATAGAGGCCAACGTCATTGCAGCACTCACATCAGTATCTCTGATGAGTATTTGCCGGTGAGTCAAATTACTGGTACATTTCACCAACTTATCTGCTGCTGACTATTTTGCAGCTTTGTTACCCAGACATGCAGGTTTATAGATGCCTATCACAAGGGTCTCACTGGAAAACAGGCTATGTGGGCTGCCAAAAAGTATAAAGACCACTGTGTGCTTCCTGACAACATTCTCGAAGAGCTCAATTTTGCAGGGGTCATGCCTTAATATGGCAAGCTTCTCATCAGGCAAGGCAAGCCTTCTTCCTCTTCATGTGTATATCTTTATTTCTATTTATTCTTTGCATGTTCCCCATACTTAATACTGCTTACGATAACTCTGTTTCCCTATACATACTAGTTTATATATATAAATACTGGCTGTCATGTACATATCGGGTCTCAGATGCCGCGCTCTGCCAGCAACGTCACACTCAGTCACAGTATCACGTGATGTAACCGTATGTGTTCTGGGTCTACCTTACTAGGGTTATGTGGGCCGTAGCATATATACTCAGCAGATACGATTTCTCCATTTTTTCTATGTTGCAATGTAAATAATAATAACTCAGATATTATAATAGCTTACTATTTATATGAAATTTAAAGCTATATATAGTATTCATCACTTTATTACTTTGTAAATTATTTTAATAGTAATTCTTTATCATTTTATTCTATAAACTTTATGAATAATGTGCTTATCACATAGATAATAATAAGTTATAGCCTATTATACTGTTTATTTACAATATCTGACTATGAAATCCAAAGGCTAACT
>NW_006768294.1:0-2772 GCF_000300595.1 Phanerochaete carnosa HHB-10118-sp
GTAACATTTTATTAAACTATATTTGATAATGAAGCTGTTTTAAAAATGTATTGAAATGATATTTAAGCGCTAATTAAGGGCTTAAATACATCTAACATCTTTCAATACAAATAAATTATTTGAAAGAAGTTTTTAAGTTTATATCTTATATTTTGAACTTCTAATTGTCAAAAATTGCAGTAATACATTGTATAAATATAAGTAGTAAAATAAAATGCCAGTTTTAAAGTAAAAGATAATATATATACAGCTTTTAACATCACTAACATATTTTATATACATTGACTAGCATTTATGTTTTATTGCAAGAACAGCAAATAGTTTTTTTGGCTAAGTACTAGCTAATAAGCTATATACAACTGTATTTGTGTAATAGAATGTCATATTTATTCTGCACTTTATTTATTACTATCTGCATGCTAACAACATGTTATTTTAACTAGCAAATTCAGTAGCTAAAGCAATAGTTGATAATCTATTGCAAAAAGCCACTGTATGTATTAAAGGTTTTTATAGTCGTAAATGACAGTTGTATCAAACATTGTACATCTAGCATCATATACAAGGGCAACAGTTGTATTTAGACCTAGAAGTGTGAATGTGTGTTAAACTTCTAGATTGCACTTAGAAATTATTTGTAAGTTGTTAGCTGAGTGTATATAGAAACATTGAAGTTTAAAGTTTATATGAGCTCTATGGTTCAGTGGTCAATGTGTGCATGTTTCAACAGATAACTTGAAAGTAGTAAGATCAGGATTCAATTTTTATTGGTGCCATTTTTTTCTGAATATTATACTTGTATAGAGCTATCAATATTTAGGCTCCAACTGTTTAGTTTACATGTGAATATTTTTGGCAAACACACAGTAAATAGTTCTAAATGTTTATAAACAGTTTATAAACAGTAAACAAACAGTTGGCACAGGTATTTATTTAATTGTGCCAGAATAGCTTCTAACAAAACTGTGCAAGCCTATAGCTTGACACAAATACCTTCTGTGCTGGTTTGAGCCTGAAAAGGGAGGCACAAAAGCTAACACTATAGTGGCGTGGCTGCGATGCATGCGGAGGCGCTTGCTCAATGTACAAGAAGATGCAGCTACAACTTCCCACCCAAGAATCAAGATATCATAGCAATATCCTCAACGGGCCTAGCGTGGCAAAGAGTTGAAAGCGTGTGAAAAGTTCCAATCAGTGAGGGTAGCATTGTGAGGTAGCATAGTACCCGAGGACAGACTCGGTGATGGAGGTGTCTGCAAAGCTGGCTTTGTTGGAAGCATGCGAGATTGACTCTTGATTCAGAAGGTCGGCGTCGCCATCAGATAGTGGGCTAGCAACTGGTGCAAATCTCAGCTTGGTACTCTCATAGTTGTATGATGTATACTGTACCTGTACAATCAGTCTGGTGCATTACGCATCACATAGCTCTCGGCCGCTGCTTTCGAGAGCAGCAATTATGTCGCCACAAGGGGTGCCGCTGCTTCCCACATTTTTTTCTGCTAAAATTAATATTCGATATTTTTGGACCTGCAGTGCAAAAATTACAAGAAGACACCTAGCGCTATTACTGTTCCTGTCCGTGTTGCTATTCTGTTGGGTCACGCCTGGGCCACCACCACTGTTTGACCACCGCATTCTTAACTGGTGTCACAGGTCACGGTTAAACTCACTGCCCCGCTAGACTGGTGGTCAACCGTCACTTGTCACACCCACCATTGGACTAGTTATACAGGTACAGTACTCACGTTAGGCTTTGAGAAGTGACCCAGAGAAAGCTGCTGCATGAGTGCAGACTTCAGTAGCATGTCTTTTTCAGGGTCAACCATCACTTATCCCTTGCAGCATGCCATCCATGAGTAAGATAGAACCATTATTGCTCCCTCTTAAACAAAACCTGGGCTTGCGGCATGCTGCGCCTATAACACCACTCTTGCGAGCTGGCTTTAAGTTGTCTATAGTAGATTGGATGTAGTGGAGCAGTCAACACATACACAGTATTTCAATCTCTGCGATACTCACCTCTGGACTATGCTCAGCATGGGTTTTATTGGCATGACTGCTATCATATCTCTAGAGTGAGTCACGACTATATGTGCGGCAGCTACAGCACAGCTGGCACTCGATGCAGCCACTGTGCCTTGGAAGTTTGAAGAGGCTGCCTGAGGATGATGCACGAGTAGTGAGACACACTTTTCAGCTCACCACAGGTTAAATTTGTTAGCAAGACTGCAAATGTATAACACTAGGACCTTCTATAGTTGACAAGAGAAACTGTTTGTTTACTGTGTATAAATGTTACACCAAGTTTACAAGACTTTTTTACACACACAGAAACGGTAAATGGTAATAAACATTTATACACAGGAAACAAACAAAATGGTTAGAGCCCTAATTAATATGTTGTATAGTATAAGAAATGTGTATAGAATTAAATTTGAGTGTGGTACATTGATTTTGAAGCTAAGAATATTGAAATAACAGCCTATTAACAAAAGATAACAGCTCATTAACATCAAATAACAATTGATGAATATCAAATGAATAGCTAATGAACAGCTCATGAACAGTTCATGAATGAATTACTACATTAGCGTTAATTTACTATTAGAAACGTAAGCATAATAGAGAGAGTCAGTTAATTAATGTTACTATATTAATTAGTGTTAATTAGTACTATTTAGTAGTAATTAACATTGTGAGCTTTTTCAGATGATCGAAGTGCTCCGAGACTGGCGTCACTTCCTCGAACAATTGCCCAAGCCATTCAAAATC
>NW_006768295.1:0-2769 GCF_000300595.1 Phanerochaete carnosa HHB-10118-sp
GCATCCTCCGCTGAGAAAAGTGAGATAGCGGTGGAGGGCCGTGCTGCCCTCAACAGCTGTGGGTATCTCACCAGCAACGCGGTCGTCGCGCCCCTAGCTCTTGTGGCCTGCAATACTTGTCGTATTGTTCACGAGCCTCTTAGTCGCGCACACAGTGTTGCTTCGTTACTCCGGGGTTTGTGCGCCCGCTCCGCCCGTGATGATGCGACCTTGCTGCCCATGAGAAGGGTATGAGTATGTATCAGAAGAATAGCACTTACGCAAGGACGTCGAGGGCGTCGACGCGTTACCCGTTGACTGACATCATTGACAGAGGCTGACGCGGCGCGGTGGTGACGTGGAACAAGAGGAGAGATGTTCGGGCGCTTATTATTATCGGCCGTGCCATCACTCGCTAGTTTAGGGCAGACACTCGCGTACTTGAGCAAGTGAAGAATATACCACCTTCGGACAGTGCTTCAAGCTTCAAGTGTCACAATCAAAATTTTGTATACTATTTAGTTCCATTCACTAATGTTGTAATCATATGCTTTACATTAAAATCTAGCTTACGGCGCAAGAAACTAGCCAGTGTTCTGTGGTGCATATATGAGCGGCTGCTGAGTGCTGCCAGGCTCTCCTGAGCCTCGCGCATGCACTAAGCAGCGAGCGTAGACGCGGTAGTAGACGCCTCTGCTACGCAGCAAGACGCTGTTTCCTGATGAGTTGAGAAGCCGCACACGCGGAATAATGCCAAACCGTATGACCCATCCAATGGAAAGCAGGAGCATGAGGCTCGCGGTAAAATCTTTGTTTTCATACGGTGGCAACCTCTTGGTCAACCGTGATGAAGTGTTCGCATACCACTATTGATTTATGCATCACGTGAGACAGGCGGTTGCAGGAAGACCCCAATACGTGACTTACCTGTTGCAGCCGGATTGATTAGTCGGCAGCCGTTCATTTAGGAACGTTCTGAGCAGTCTGTAGTAGCAGCTGTTCACATCTCGTTCGGAGCCTCAGTTATGGCCTAAAGAGACGATGATGGAATCACCGGAGCGAAAGCCTGCCTACCAAAATGAGGTGGTGACGGCGGTCAATGTACCCCCGGCATCTGATTGCCTTGAGCATCATCTGACCATGCTGTCAGCACATGCCACAGCAACGAGAGCAAAAACTCACTGCCACGAAGGATATCTGTAAAGAGCCCAGTACCTCCAACGTACCTGTGCAGGCACCGCGACCTGTTAACGCCACTTGAGAGCGCCGAGGTTTCACTCAGCAGGGCTGGAGAGCACCCGCCGCTGTCGGCGAAAGGGTTGGCGAACATAGTATGAAGGAGGGGGTCTGAAGGAGATCTTTTCATACGCTCACGGGCTGGGGCCGACGCGTCGAGGTCAAAGAATCTGCTAGATTGTGAGCGGAGGCCGAGGAAACCGGGGTTGGCACAGGCCTAGGCTGCCATCACGTCACTCGAAACATCGCATGTACGCAGACCTAGAGGAAGGTCAGCCTCACCCCGTTGCTTTCTACCGTACAGCGCCAAGCATATCGAGGCAAATAGCGCGCTCAGCTCCTTGGATGACTGTTCATATGCCAGGGGGAATTGCCCCTGCGGTACTCCCGAATATCTGTCTCGCAAACCCGCTGCTGATGATAAGGTTAAACGCTAGTCGCGTCGAAACTCCGACAGGTGGATGCATTAAAATTTGCACTAGCTGGCCAGTGTCCGACGAAGTCTCCGACCGGCAGTTCCCGGAAACACTGAAATGGCCGCTTTCCCCTAATTTCTCTACTGTCACCTGCCGTACTCTGACGGATATAAGTTTCGGAAAGCTTTAGCTGCGATTGAAAATGGCTTATGACGAAAGAGGTTCCATTTTTTGATACATAGCCATCTGTCCGACATCGTGCACATCGGAGTCGGACACTTGTCGTTGTGGGCGGGATGGAAATCCTACTTCCTGTCGTAACCAAGTATGTCAATGGCCTTCTACCACCCTCATGAGCTCAAAGGGTCACCTCACAGCTTATAGCCTGTTTCAGCACCATAGTTGGGCATGTTTGTATTTGAGCTTGCTGCTAGCGAGAATCGCGCATGATGGGAGCGGTTACAGCATGAAGTTGATAGACGACTGGTCAAGCTGTTTATAAGCCGTGCAAGCGATGGTCTACTCTCAGCGCAGCCTGCCTCTCTTCCTAGTTCACTTTGGACATGTCGGTCCAAGCTCTTTACCAACTGTAAGTGTCGTCCTTGCTCTCGCGCGACGATCTAATATACATGTCCTTGTCGGCCCAGCATTGTGCGAGACTATGTCTTTGCAGCTGTCTCATGCAAGTACATTTTTTGCTTCTCACCGCGCTGCTTAGAGTGTTTATCTCATAGGTCTCGTCGTCTATGAACTCTTGATCACCATCGGTAACGAGATTGAAATTGTCTGGAAGAGGCCTATCACGGCATCCGCCGTGATCCTTGGCTCAGTGAGATGGTGCTTACTCCTCTCGATTGCCCTGGAACTTGCGCCAGAGACTCCGAATGTAAGCCGCCAATGTTCTTTGCCATGTAGTCTCTCCAATGGCGCTTTTTATAGGAGTGAGCATAGTATATTTGGATTCCATGCGCAAAATATCACCTAACAGAACCCAACCAACAGCTGCATACCGCTTGGCATCATGACCTGGATACTCATCCTCATCGGTTCATTCAGACTGCGCGTATGCATCACACTGTAGCCTACTCGAGTCTACTTGTCCACTGACTTGGCTCTCGACACCCCAGTCTTTGCCTCC
>NW_006768296.1:0-2764 GCF_000300595.1 Phanerochaete carnosa HHB-10118-sp
GCATCAATCGAAGATCCAGTACATCCTGTGTCTAATAGCGCTTTGACTGATAAGCGCTGCTGCGTGTCCAGGGTGGTTATGATCATTGGGACATCCATCTGTGTCCCCTTCCTTCCTCGGATAAACCGGGGTTGCTTTCTCAATTCATTTAAGAAGTCTATGGCTTCTTCTTCTTTCATCTGCCTGATTTGGTTCATACAGGCTTCGGAGGCATCGACACTCTTCTTTGAGTGTACCCATTCGGTCAGCAATCTAAGCGCCGAGGCTTCTTTGCTGATTATCCATTGGCGGATCCAAGCCGCTGTCCAAGGTGTATGGCGCTGCCATTGCGTAGATTTGGTCTGATGTTCTGGTGTAGGCAATAATTTTTTATTCGGGGGAATTAAGCAAGAGGGTTGTGCCTCTCCGCGCCGCTCTGCGGACGCCCCTTTTTCTGGTATATACATGGGTACACTAAACCAGGAACACAGATAGTTCGTGAAATTCTTCTCGGTCAGCTCGGCTACGCACCCTGCTGACCGCTTGCAAAACCCTTCATGGCCGCACGAATTTCTTCGTGTATTGCCTTCTTCCAGTCGAATGGCTCTGCCGTCGCGGCAGGAGCTTCGTTAAGTGATGCAAGTGGTGTGAACGTGTTGGCAATAGGGACTGCCGGGGTTTCCGCGGCTCGTACTTGTTGGGCTTGTTGCCGATTAGGGCAATTTCGTGATATGTGGCCTTGTTGACCACATCGGAAACAAAGACCCTGGCGTCGTGCTTGATCCAAATCCATCGGTTGTCCCCTTCCGCCAAATGTGACACCTGTCCCGTCGCGACGTGTCTGGACCGGGGCATTTGCAGTAGGCGCGGCTACGTTAGCCTGTGCTCGTGGTGCACCTTGTGTCTGCTGCTGCCGAGGTTGGAATTGTCCTTGCCGCTGGGACTGTGGGTTTCGCCGACGATATTGCTGCTGATTTAGGTCGATGCGCGCGACCCGTTGTTTGTAGAGCGCGTATGTGGCAGGGAGTTCTTCCGATGAATTGTACAGAAGCCGAATGATATCGGCCCTGAGTGCCTTTTCTAGAAGTGATTTTAACTCCTGGAAATGTGCCTCAAAGTCATGAATGTTCGCCTGGAAGGCGCATAATTCAAACTTTGAGAAGAACTCCTGCGCTGACAGCGCTCCCATCTGCATCGCCTGTAAACGGTCATAGGCTTCGGCTTGCTCGTCGATTAGGAAGTGCCTGTCTAGGTCTTCCCATAGTGTCTTGGTAGTCTGTATCACGGAGTCTTCGTCCGCGTCATATTTCTTCATGAACGTGGCGACATATTCGCCCGCGTGTCCACCTTTCATGTATGACAGAATCATAAGGACTCTGTCGAATTGCTCTGGTAGCCGCTTCCTCTGCGTAACTACATAGAGTTTCATTTGGGTCTTCCAAGCAATGTACTTGGATTTCGTGCCGTCAAAGGCGTCTGGCTTCATCGCGCTTCCATTGAGGAGCGCGGCGCTATCTTGGTTCTCGGCCATTGCGCCGGGATCGGATGGGGACGAAGGTGGAGTGGGAGAGCGTCGGGAAGGTGGTTCCGAGGCTTCTGAATCTTCTACCGCTTCTTCTACGGGGTTTGGCGGGCCCTCGGGTGGAGCTTCGGATTCTCCGAGGGCAATTGAGCGGAGGTGGTCAGTGACCGATTCGAGAGTATCCCGTCTGGTTCTGGGTTCTGAACCGGATGCTACGGGTTGTGGGACTGCGAGGGATTCGGAAGGTGCTCCTGTGGGAACTCTTTGTAGCAATTCTCCACGTAATCCTTCTCTACACCGGGGACAACGAGTACTATTATCTGAAGAGTGCGGACACGGTTGTTGCACGCAGTATCTTACGTTATCGCCGTGTAGATAGATGGATGTTCCTTCTAGCTCTCGGTGTACGTGTCCTCTACAATCACAGGAGGGCGTGGTCATAAGGTGTCGGGTCCGTGAAGCTGGTTGCAGCAAACCCTGGAACTAATCGTGTTGTAACGACCAGATCAGGGATAGAATTCGCCAAAGGTAGGAATTTCCGAAAAAGAGCCGAAACGCTATCTTAATACAGTTCTAGGAATAGTATAGCAGCCCAAAGAGCGATTATGTCTCTTCGGTCCGACGCCCTGACAGGGATCGTCGATCTAACTGCTATCTCTTTTCCGACGCCCAGCCTCAGCCGGTTGCCACGTCGTACTCAGGAATATCCGCTTGCACTGCGCAAAGCGTTTAACACCACCTATGGTAGGGCAGTGTACGATTCTAATAGGACGGAGCTCTGTCTAGCTGCCTAAGAGCTAGTGATTACAGAGGTGGCTTCGGGGATGTGGTATGGTAAAAGTTTGTGCAAGTGCACGGAAAAGGGTTCCAGGGGTCCGGGTCTTGATGCGGTAGAATGCGGTAGGGTTAGGAGTTAGGGTGAGAGTCGGATGTGCGTATGGGGTGGATCGTCGTGTGGAGATGGGTGATGGTTGGTGTGGGAGTGACGAGGATCGTCGTAGGGCAGTTGGTGGAGACTCGAGCTAATGTCAGCAACTAACAATCCAACTGGACTGAGCTACGACAAAGCTGAGGAGACAGACGAGAGGAGAGTGAGTGAGGAAAGACCAGCTCGAGTCTGGCTTGTTATTGAGCAGTACAGGCTCCTTATATACATGTCAGACTGAATACCTAGAATATCCTACGAATATACGGAGGTGTATAGAAAGTGAAAGAATACCATGGAATCCGGGAGAACCATCCGGATTGTGTAATATTCATGAC
>NW_006768297.1:0-2761 GCF_000300595.1 Phanerochaete carnosa HHB-10118-sp
GACATATTCACTAGCAAGCGCAGCTGTGAGCTGTTCACGCTGAACATCATGATCAGCTGTAGTTCTGCGACACCGATGCATGGTAAGGTTATAGAGCTGAGTGCTTGAAACAGTGATTGGCGATTCGGTTTCAATGATGACTTGTGGGCCTTGTGGAATACCATCGCCTTCCGAGGATGGACAGATGAAAGGATCTGGAATGTCATCTGATGAAGGCACAACAATAATGCCGTTATCGTCGTCATCTTCGCCATCATTGCCGTTGCCGTTGTTGCCATTATCGTCATCATCGCCATTGTGATGATTGTTGTTGTGAGTAACAGCAGCTTTCTGTTTTCCAACAGCTTTGTTAAGGTGCTCGAGGTAAGGAACAAAGGGTGTGGGAGCAGTATGTGCTTGAAAGTGTCCAGTGTGGTGCAGACAAGCCTGAGGGTATGCATAGTAAACACCAGCGACTCCAGGGTTGATCTCTCCTGCTGCGTTTTCGAAGCGATGAGTACCAGGTGTGGGGAAGAAGTTTTCAAGAGACCGAAGGTCGGCAAGAGCACCTGAGTGCCTGTCAAAGTCACAAGATCGGCGAGGAATACGCCAACCATCCTCGTTGTAAACACATATTTCCATTCCGTTTTCATCCACCAAGTCGAGGTCCTCGAACTCCTGGCGCGTAAGAGGCTCTCCACAGATTTGTCGGTCCCAATGAGCATATATCTCATCATAGCTATCCCAAATCATGTTCTTGTCCAGAGGAATCCATTGTTCAACCATCATAGTCCTGCAGGAGCATTAGAGTTCATGAATGATTAAAACATTTTGACAGAGACCAATAAAGCAACTTACGAAAGGTCAGTGGCAATAGCCAGTGAAACAAAGCGAAAGCGATGCCATCAATGTCCACGTTTCCATTCATTTGCATAGTCGTTCAGAGTGGCTTGTCTAGCTGAAATTGCAACATTCTGGCCATATCTGCACAATATAAGCGTAGGCAGTTTGCTATCGAACCACTCTTCCCCCCAGGATCGAGGGCACAAACGCAACCAGCGTTCAAAATCGCCTTCCCAATAGGCATTCAGTGCTGTGACATTTGCCAAGGTAAGCAGTCGATCGCTTCCTTCGGAGCTATAGAATGAAAAAGAAAATAATCATATTCGTGAGTATTTTGTTATTCACAGGAATTGGATGTAGCAGTGAATTATTTTGCAGCCTCTGATCAGCTGTAACTCCTAATTGCATTATTGCACATAATTGTGTATTATGATGCATCAAGATGTTTCCATAATTGCATCCAATACATGTGCCCGATCGCACATTGACGTGCAATCGGATACGGTGCTTGTATTACACTCTTGCTCTGGATCAAATTGATTGTGCATCAACTGATGCACAGTTGAATGAGATGAACAGCTATTTCTCATTCATTCATTCATTCATCCAATACCCGATTGCACGTCGACGCACAATCGGGCTGACATGAGACGTTGCCATTATTATTAAAACGCCCGATTGCGCAACGGTGCGCAATCGGATATCATTCGTTCAACGAAGTCAAAATGATCACTTACACAATTTCTGTCAATGCATTGACCTCTTCCAACTTGGACAAATTGGCCGGCCAGCTTCGCTCACTCTTCACAGTGATATCGGAAATTTGACGTCTGTTCATGACAAATGCGAGAAAAATCAACGCTCGACAGTAGTTCTTCTGCGACATTCGTGAGTCTCCCGACCGAGCCCCTGGACCCTCAAAGTCGAATTTGCTGTCTTTGAAGAATGCTCGAGGAGGAAAGGCCAACCATACTGGATCGTCCTTGCAAGTGCCAAGGTAAAGCATGCACCCCGTCGTGTCGAAACCCGTGCGAGCGTGTTTTGCTCTGAAAACACGATGCCTGTTCTTTGCACTGAACCTCCAAGTAAATGTCATGTCAGTAATACCGTTGGGCATGATCGCCTCGAGTCCAGGGGACATAGGGACGCAGAGAAGAAAATCCAGGTTGCCTTCCGATGCTGAGAGCGCAATGTCTGGGTGGCTGCCTCGACGCCAATACTTGTCATCGATGACCACTCGATGACGCTTCCTGACGAGCTCGAGCTGCGCTCCGATGTTCTTCTCCTTGTAAATCCTCTTGAGTTTAGAGAGTAGAATGTCGGTACGCTTTTGAGCGGAGAACTTGCGCTCTTCTTCACCGATGTTGAAGTCAAAGATGTGTCGGTAAACTTCGGACTGGCCGATGGGATCCTCCGACATCAGAGCAGCAGGCTGCTCTGCTATGTCAACACCAACCTCCTCATTTTCTTCAGCATGCCTTAAAAATAAAAAGGTGCAACTAATGAGTGGATGCATGTGAGAAGTAAAAGTACACACTCGTCAATAATGTTCTCGAGACGAATCGCAACTGGCCCAACATTCTCGTTGATGCCAGAGTGACCAGCGTTTGTGCGTAGAGAAGACTGGCTCATGTTGAACAAGAGAACAATGACTGCAGCAGTGAATTGATTAGTTGGGGGTTCGTGCATGCGAGGTATTGAGGAGCGGACCGTGCAAATGCTACGAGAGAGCGCGAGAGGCAAGGTGAGAGCAGAAGGTGGATGGGTTGTGCGAAATATGCAAGAAAAAAGAAACGAACCAAGCAGCAGAGTCTAGTGACACATGTACACTCTTGCGCGCCTTGATTCTCTAAGCGACGTTTGTTTAGAAATATTTGAACACCGGTGTTTCAGGCTCAGTCATGTTTCCGAAAGACTAAAAAGGAATCATATGAAGATC
>NW_006768298.1:0-2760 GCF_000300595.1 Phanerochaete carnosa HHB-10118-sp
GCGGGCCCGGGCTTGGGCTCAAAGCCCGGGCTTGGGCTTGTGGCAACGTCAAGCCGAGCCTGAGCCCGAGCCGAGCCCGAGCCCGGCCCAAGCCGCAGGCTTAAGCCCGGGCTTGCTCACAGTACAATGGATATTCTGGTGCTATGAAAAGGGAGCATGTTTGGATGTAGTAGATTATTGCTGCATGTGCTCACTGAATTCAGCCTCCAGAAGACGTACACTTGCAGAATAAGTCGAGTTGCAATGAAGCCCACGTGCGCGCGCCTATGGCAGACACCAGACGGTGATGCACAGTCGTGCTCGGCGGGAACCGTCGAGTCTAGAATATCCATATCATGTCTGGTATGTACATATTGGATCTCTCTCACCTTATTCTGAACTCAGGGGATAGTAACAGAGCCAGTGCACCCAAGCCTGGGCTTTCGGGCCGGGCTTGGGCTTGACTACGCTCCGAGCCCGGCCTTGAGCCCACTGCCAGGCTTGGCTCGGGTCAGGCTTTTTGGGCCAGGCTTGGCGGGCTCGCAGGCTTTGAGGCCCGGCCCGCACATCACTAAGGATACCTGTGGAGGGATGGGTCGAGGAGGATGGCCAGAGATAGAGGCCGGCTTGTTACGTTCAGATGGGTCTTCTTGCGTGCTGTCGCCCACTGGGTTTATTGAATCAACTGGCACGGATGGCTCGGCGGACTGGTGTGCATCTTCTGGGCCAATGGAATGACGGTCGAAGTCAGATGGCGACGCAGGAAGTGTGTCGGTGACAAGGATGTCGGATGTAGCAAATGTCTCGGGGAATAAGTAGTCGCAAGAGCTGGGTTCACTGGGCCTATGCGCTTGTTTGTCTAGCAAAGGACAGCCGGAGAAGAAATTATCTTCGTCGCCTCCGCACAAATGTTGCTTCCATGAGCACCATGATAGATTGCAGTCTGCTCGTGCATGCAGATTGCAAAGTGATATATGCAGATATGGCTTTGTCCAGTTGTTATCACCGGTGAGAACATCTCTGCGGTAGGACCTTTCAAATGCGTGGAGAAGCTGTAGAAAAAGATTGTCGTATGGGGATGAATCCTTAAGTTGATTTTGCAACGCTTCTATCCAGCCGCCGTCGCCTTCCCCGCTGCAGAATAAGTGGGTACTCCGTCGGTCATGTGCTGAGATGAGATTGGCTGCACTAATCATCCTCTGGAGTATGGCGGTGACCTTGGCAGCTGGCATCTCAGAAAGCGAAGCATTCCGAAGCCACCTGACTGAGACAGTGACAAATATGTTGATATGGTCACTCATCGCACTGTCATAGGAGTCAATGGAAAGATGACATAGAATGTCTTCATAATCAGCAGGCCTGGTCTCACCCTCCGAGTCGAATGCTGGCAACGATGCATCAATATCCTAGAGTATCTGATACACGGAAAAAGTTAAGCTCACTGAACCCTTTGTGCTCCATGTCCCACTGCACTCGGCGGCCATTGCGTAGAATGAGTAACAGGATGTCCACAGAAATTGCTCGCAACACGGGCCTCTTCGCGCCGTCATTGCTTCCCGTTGCTGCCAAGAAGCTCCTCCATGTCTCGGCATCATCCAATTGCGCAGGGACCTTCCAGCGTAGACTAAAAGCTTTGAGTGCCCGCGTCCTGGCTTGGCATAGTAGCTCCTGATTCGAAGATGCTTCAGTGGCAAGGTTCGAGAAGTACTCGCACTC
Organism: Phanerochaete carnosa HHB-10118-sp; assembly: GCF_000300595.1. Classification (NCBI taxonomy): domain Eukaryota; kingdom Fungi; phylum Basidiomycota; class Agaricomycetes; order Polyporales; family Phanerochaetaceae; genus Phanerochaete; species Phanerochaete carnosa. The sequence goes on from NW_006768298.1 coordinate 1,696, forward strand.
GGCCCTGAGAACTAGCGCGAAAACGGAGGGCAGCACAATGGCCTCAGGAGAGGCGTTACTCAGCCGGCAAAAAAGATTGGCTGACTCGGATGTGCATGGAGTGTAGAGGTAGGCTGCATCTGCTATGCGAGCGCGGATGTTCAACGCCTTCCGGAATGTCGAGATGGGCTGACCTCTATCTCCGACATGGTCGGAAAGCAGCTTCAGCTCTGGCGCGTCTAGTGTGCCCTTCCGGATGGACAGAAAAATACACCAGTCCGTCATCGCTCGAATGCTGCTGTGCCACTCATCATATACGGCAGTGTGAGGAAGTGTATCAGAATGAATGATCTGTGCGCATTCCTCAATGTAGCTTGTGACTTGGCTGCTCTGCGACGACCGTTTGACCCAGGCCAGAGCTCGCAAGAGATGAGACATTTCAGCGATATGCTCCAGAAGCCCGCATGCAACATCGGAGGGGACATATAGTTCGGGCACATTTTGCGGCGCTCCACTCTCGTCGAGAGTGGCATTAATGCGCGCAAGCTCGCGTTCCGCGGCCTCGACGAGGTCCGGTCTCTTAATTGCCGTGCTTCTAGGGATCTCGAGATCCCGGGTTCTCCATGTACGCGATATGGTAGGCCATCGTCCACGCCAAAAAGAATTGATGCGGCGAAAGGCGTTGGCGAGGACATGCCAAACACGCCACACGAAGGGACGGTCATGATAGCAGTAATTCCATTGAAATCTGATTTGACCTATCAGGTTTAATGACATGATCCCATGAAAGACGTAGAGGAATGGGGATGAGACAATATGCGCCGCCACAAGACATGCCCATGCCGTGGGTGACTTTTACGGACAGCGCTTCGACACTATCGGCATCACTGTGAACGCAGCAAAAGCTCCAACGAAGAGCGAGACGAAGACAGTGATAACACGAGCGACAATGTCGTCCAGGGTCCATAAAAGAATGACAACGCCGGCAAGAAACAAGACCATGGCAAGCTCGAGGAGGATTGGGATCGATGAGAGGACCGAGGAGACTTGCCAGTCCTCCCACGCCTCGATCCGCAGCTGACGACA
>NW_006768299.1:0-2743 GCF_000300595.1 Phanerochaete carnosa HHB-10118-sp
GTTTGGAGGGTCGTATAAACGTGGAATAAATTGGAGAAAATGGAAATAAAATAGGAGGCCAGGGCTACGCCCACGACACTTCTCGCTTATTTATCTTCTCCTTGGGAGGGGGGAAATTGCACCTTGGGCGAGCACTGAGCTTGCCATCACCAAACACATGATGAAGAGAGTAGACCATGCTGTGGCACTTATTGAGTGCCTATTATAGCATTTTCTCACACTTTGTTCTCTTTGGTTCACCTCTTTAAACAATTAATATGGCATATCTGTTTACATATTCAGAACTTCCTCAACATGCTCTATCTGATGGTTTAAAGATCATACAGATGTTGTGCCTTTTGAAAGTGGCCTATATGTGAATTTTGTCTAAGTCCTAAGCTCAAGCATAAAACACAGTGCCAAAGAGCCAAAACTGATCCATATATGATCAAATGATTTTTTACATGTTGAAAAAAGCTAGAAGTATGTGTGATCCAAGTTTCAAGTCAATAGCTAAAGTATAGCAGGCTGTAGAGCAAGGGGCAGATTTGAGTCTGAAAAAGTGCTACTTCCAACAGGATGTTTCTTCATTACATTCAGAAATTGTAACCATAAAGAGTTGTCACTAGGAAATTGCAGGTAATAAAAGTTAGGAGCAGGCAGTCAGTATCCAATAGTAATGGATCTGTTAGGAAGAAGTAGGAGTGTGCATCTTCATTTAGTTCCTAACCCACCTAAGACAGAGCAAATGGTGATAGCTGAAGCCACTATATGCAGTGGCATACATAGCAGGCATCCCGTCTAACACTATTCATGAGAGGTCAGACATGATGTGGGCAAAGTGCAAGCAGTAGAATTTTTATCCACTCAGGTAGGATGCACGTTGTTATGCACTATAACTATAAGTATAGAAAAACTAAAAGAATAAGCTGGATATTCAAATCAAAAAGAGACTGCTTACTCAGAGCTGCAAAGCAAGCATAAACACTCAAGCTTACTAAAAGTAAATCAACAACTAATAATATGACTCAGCTTCTTAGTAATAAAGGTCTATGCTCAACGGTTATGAATTACCAAAATATAGTAATATTCTAACAAACATTAGCAATAGCTTACCAATACACTAGTAAAACAGACAGAAGGCTGACTAATACAGACAAATGCTTATTAATAAAAGTAGAAGTAGCTTAGTAATTACAGTAGAATAAAAGAGCCAGTTTTGCTATTGGCTAAGGAACAACAAGCTGAAAGGTATAAATAGGAGAGGTTCTCTGAGAGCAAAAAGAAGGACACCAATCCACCAAAGCACCACACACACTCTCAAGGAGTTAGCTAGCAGCAAACCTGCAGTTAATCCTCTGAGCTCTTTAGCTCTTAGAGAATAGACTCCTTTCTTTAAAGCCTAGGAAATTCCTTAAGCACAGTAAAGCCTCTGACTTTCAAATAACCTGAAGGGAAACACCCTTGGTATAGTGCACAAGTTCACTATTTGACTAACCCTAGACTGCGTGAGCTAGTGGCATCATTATTTGAGACTGTAGTACGTCTCCTGTAGAGCTTACAGTAATTAGACTAGCAGTAAAGAGATTAAATCTATTCTTGATCTTCAGCTCTAAATTAGAAGCTTCAGACTGCTTTAAGTTATACAAATTCTCTAAGAACATTAAATTGTCCTTACTAGCCAAAGCTTACTAAGTTAACTAAAACATTAACTTGTCTTTGTTACCCTCTTATTTTACTTATTTAAAAACCCTATTCTACTAACCCAAGTAGCTAGTCCTTAAGCTACTAACCAAACCTTCTTACAGCCCATCTTCTAAGATTTCTTAAAAGTCCCTTGTAAACAGGCAAGTGAGGCTTTAGAGTACTCAAGCAGATTAGTAGGTGGTCTTCAAATTAGTCCCCCACAAACACCAGGATAGCTTGGTTGAAAGGCTAATCCAGTGAACCCTGGAAAGAAAAGATTGGAAAAACCAAATCTAAGTATTCCATACTATACCCTTCTTGCTTTTAGTTTAGAACTTCAGACCAAACTCCATTCCCTTTTATCAAGAATTAACCTTCTAGGATTCTCCTAGAATCTTTCTTATACCAAGCCTCATTTTATTTTACTTACTTTTCTTATTCTAACCTTTTCTTTACGACACTGCCCAGTTCAACGAACGCACCAAACTATAGCACGAGGTGGTTGCCTCTGAGATTCTCATAATCTTAGAAATATTGCAGATCTTCAACCTACTCACGGCCATGGCTGACAACTTCAACAACATTGTTGAGCCCATTTTGGCAGTCACAAAGCCTGCTGATCCCAAACTCGATGACATCTGCAACCATTTTCTCAATGAAGAAAAATGCTGCACATCCTCCACGAGTATTGCTGCCTTTTGCATCCTTAATGCAAAAGCTTCCTCTTCAGACAATGCCAAGTCAGGCAAGCCTAACAAGAAGAAAGGCAAATGCAACTTCTGCCACTACAAAGGCCACTATGAGCAGGATTGCAGGAAAAAAAAAGGCTGCTGCCACCGAAACACGGAAAAACAGCAATGGCAAAGTCCAGAACAGTAAAAGTAATCCATCTGGTAGTAGTACTAGTTCCGCATCTGTAAAAGTACATCTGAAAAAACCCAGTTTGTTAATCTAATAGTAATTAGCAGTAATGGGTGTTCTTTCAACATTCATAAGATATTATTTTATTCCTGCTTTGTTAGATGAAAGGTAATTAGTTAAATGAGCTCAGCCAACACTCTCTATATATTAGATATAG
>NW_006768300.1:0-2735 GCF_000300595.1 Phanerochaete carnosa HHB-10118-sp
CATTGCGGGCGGTGGTGCGGTCGGCATTGGTCAGTTTCGTTATCCTCTCCCGAGATATAGTGCTGACAGCGTGTCTAGAACTTGCCGGCGAGATTCGTGAAGCACATCCGGTGAGCACGGCGCGCGATGCTCATGCTCCATGGCGCGACTGACAGCTCTTCGCCTGTATAGAACACCAAGGTCACCATCGTCCACAGCGAGACGCGCCTGTTGAGCGACGTCTACCCTGAAAAGCTCCGAAAGAACTTAGAACAGAAGGTTCTCGCCCAGGGGATCACTCTCATAGACCAAGACTATATCGACGTCTTCCCCGATCCACTTTTTGTCACCGATGTCGTCACGCGCAAGGGCAAGACGATCAAGGATGCCGATCTTGTGGTGCGCACCTTGTCCCCTCGGAATTCCGCTTCGGCGTGCTGACACCGTCGCAGATCCAGGCCTTCGGCTCGCGTCCAAACACAGATGTCATTAACACGCTCGGAGCGGGCGTCCTCACCGAGGCCGGCCACGTCAAGGTGAAGCCGACGCTCGAGCTGCCGGACCACCCGGGTGTGTTTGCCGCGGGCGACATCATCGACTGGCACGAGCAGAAGCAGGCCCTCAAAAGCGGGAGCCACATGTCCGTCGTCGTGCCGAACCTGCTCAGTTTCCTCCGGGGCCAGTCCCAGAAGAAAGTCTACAAGGGCTCGACAGAGATGATCGTCGTCCCCATCGGAAGGGTAGGTCTAAACTTGTCCTTGCGCATGGATGGTGCTGAAAGGTCTGTGCAGCTGCATGGCTCGGGATATTTTGGTGTTCTCTGGGGCGTCATTCTTGGCGACTGGTTCGCCAGCATGATCAAGGGGAAGGACCTTCTCGTAGACATGTCACGGAAATCTCTCAATTACTAGATATTCGTGTCGTGTTCGCAGCTGTTTCGAGTCTCTCTTACTTGTTCTTATCTTTCTTAAGACCGTTCGGTTTGTTTACACCTCTTATTTCCTGCTATTCGTAATGTACAGTTCATAATCGTTACCACTTACTATGTTCGCGATATCGAACTGCCGTATGTGAGTAGGATGATGAGGGCCTCAGCGAACACATCTGTGCAGCCGTCTTCAGAGGCACAGTGTTCGTGACGGTAGTAGCACCGGCGTCGATACGTTCACGGACAAAGTAGTGGTGGATGTCAGTGTCTTTGGATCGCGGCTGTCTACTAACTCGCTTTCTTACTCTCTCAAAAAGCTGCTCTGGACTCGGTACGGTTGCCGAGCAGGCTCAGGTCAAATTCCCGAGACCCAAGTCAGAAACCCAAATCTGATACCATCAGCGCTCGGATAACCGCCGTACACCACCAATCTCCGAGTGCACTGGCGCCTCTTACTCTGAACATTTGAGCATTTTCAGCATAAATAATTGATTAATATTGCATGTATACGAGGTTAGAAGTCAAATGAAGCATGTCAATCATCGTTAGCAGGCCAGGCGGTGGGGTGAACAGCGATGGCGGCGTTAGGCGCCCACTTTCCATGTAGAAGCAGCGCGTCGGGGCTTGGGCCCCCCTGCCGTCGGAGTCGTTGCAAGTGTGCTTGACCTTGCCCTCCTGTGTAGCTATTTTACTAAATGTATATATATTATCAGCTGCTAACCTAGTTATGATCAATATCACCTAGTGAGAACAAGTCATGCTGTACTCGCTATATTGTGCTGCTGACTTAGGGTTAGGTTCTAGATAAGATAATCGAAGCTATGGGCGCTTGATTACCGCTTCGATAAGCCTGGGTCAGATAATGGTCCTCGGCCTGCTACTACCCTTATTGACCTCAGAGTATACAGATACAACACTTGACATGCTTTCGTAACATCTAAAAGACCCAAAAATGCCATACATAACCCAGAATAATGTCTGTGTGCGGAAAGGTGCTCGGGCGCTCATTATGCGGTTGGCCATCAGCTTTGTGATCCGGACTTGAGTTTTGGGGATTTGACCTGAGCCTGCTCGGCAACCGTACTCGGTAAGCACAACTTCATAAATGCCATTGTGGGATTAACCGAATTGTAACGCGATCACAAGATCATAGTCTCGTCCCCAGCCATTCTAGCGCGCCCGGACTTCGCCGGTCGGAGACTGCGTCGGACATCAATGGTGATGTGCAGTCTCTGGTGATGAGTAAGGCGTTCGTGTATGCAGTCAGACATATATGTAAAAGTGCCTCTGATATATTCTTGAGTACATTTGTGTTTTTATAAGCCCCCTGCAACGGAGAGTACCACTGCAGCCCAAATAGCCGCCAACGGCAGGCTACGGGCGCGGTATGTGTGGGCAGCTTCGTCATGGCCAGGGGGCGCCTAATTAGGTCGACCTAAGACCTAGTGGACCTAGCAGACCTAAGGACCCTAACCCCAACGCAACGCGCTTGAAACAAGTAAGTCATTCTCACGCTAGGTCGTGCATATAGCGATCGCGAACGACGCAGCAGCCAGCACCTCGTCTCGATTTATTTATCGCATGCGCCCTGGGCAGCGCATATGCCCCGGACAGAACGCCCTTGCAGCAGCCAGCGTCCTGTCTCGATTTATTTATCACCTACCTGCCCTGGCTGCCTGGCTGCTAACTTACTGATCATGCTCTCACAGCAGCCAGCACTTGCGGCCCGTCTCGATTTATTTATCGCCTAAACCCCAGAAGGAGCACCCTTGCAGGCAGAACGCCCTTGCAGCAGCCGGCACTCGTCTCGTCCTCGCATCACTCCCTT
>NW_006768301.1:0-2732 GCF_000300595.1 Phanerochaete carnosa HHB-10118-sp
TTTGCTCGACTGCTACTTTCTGAGAGTAGGTGTAGCCTGCTAGGCAATAAACTTCGTCTGTAGCGTTATCGAGGATGCCGGCCTTCACCCAGGTCCAGCGTTCTGCTCGATTAGCTTCAACTTTAGTTAAACTTGGAGACGCAGGAAGGTCAGGCGATGCTTCTGAGCTGTCAGGAAGCGTCATTTCGCCTGTTTCCCAGTCTATAGTGGGGTTGACTTTCTTTAGCCATGGCAGTCCGAGGATGATGTTCTCGGGACCGATGTCTGTGATGAAGAAGTCATATTCTTCAGGAGCTCTAGATCCAATTTTGACTTTGAGTTTAGCGTAGTGTGTAATTGCACCAGCGCTGTTAGTTGAACCCTCAATGTTTCGGAGACCGATTTGTCGTTTGAGTGGTCGTTTGTAGATGTTATTCTCTCGCGCGAATTTTTCGTGCAGGAAGTACCCGGTGGCTCCGGAATCGATCATAGCAGGTGTGCATAGAGATTTATTTATTCCTGATACTGTTACAAATACGCGGAAGTGAGACGAGAGGTGGTCTATTGATGATACGGTACACGACGAGATATGGTCCAAAGGATCAGAGTCTGAATATACAGGAGCCGGCGCTGTTGAAGGCCGCTCGTCTAAACTGGGCACCAGAGCTGCAGCTCTAGTCTGGGCCCTTGCTAAAAACCCTGGCTAAGCTTTGCCATTAGCTCGGCTTGTTGTTTTTGCATCAGAAACATCATGTCCTTGAGACTAGCTACATCGGCAGCTGAGTCTTGCAACGCGGAGATGGATGCAGATGTCGAGGGGCTTGTTGACGATGAGGCCCGGACCAATTGTGACTTCGGCGGTTGTCCATTTAGTCTTGATAGGCAAAGCTTTTTCCAGTGACCGGGTTTACCGCAGTGTTGACACTTGGTGTCCTCGTGTGCGCCGTCTGCTTTGTGACCTTTGGAACCGCAGACGCGACAGCGACCGACCATGAGTTTGTTGTATTGCCTTTTGATCTCCGCAGGGTCTTTGAGGCCCTGGAAAAGGTCGTCGAAGCGTGCAGCGGAGATGTCCATAGCGTCAATGTCCATAGCATTTGGGTCGCGGAAGCCGGAGGAGCGTGTTGTCGACGACTGGGGTTGCGAGACTGGTTTGCCTTGATTGGCCGCCAAGTCTGCTTTTTGCAGGTCGATTGTTGCCCCATAACCTTTTACCAGATTGTAGTCCGTGGCCAGGGGGGCGAAGTAGGACAGCCTGTTAAGGTAATCCGAGTTCATACCGGATTTGAGACGGTTGTAGAGGTCGTTGTCTGACCAGCCTGTACGACGAGAGTAGGTCTCGAAATCGGAGAGATAGTCCGCGAATGTCCTGTCGCCTTGCTTAATTGACATGAGTTTCTGCTTGGCCTCGTTCTTGGCGTCGACAGGTTCGAATTTGGCTGAGAACTGTTTGACGAATTCGTCCCAGTCGGAGTTGAAGGGAGTGCGACCGTCAGAGAGTTCGTCGATGTGAGGACGTGCCCAGACCACTGCCTCGTCCGTCATGAAGGAGAGGATGCCGGTGATCATTTTAAGCGGGTCCATTATCCAGTTGCCGGCGTGGTCGAAGACGATAGCGTCACGGGTGTCTCATGAGGCGAATATCTCTTTATTCCCGCGGACGTATACACAGAATGCGCTGCGGAACAGCCTGGCTTTTTCAGACAATTTGCCGTCGAAGGTGGTTGGTTTCTCGACAAAAGACTGGGACCGAGTGGAAGAAACCGATGCGACCGGTTGGCGCGCATGTGCTACGAACTGGTTCACGGTAGTCGTGAGGTTGTTGACGTTTTGGATGAGTGTGACCATGAGGTTCATCACGTCCTGCATGGTGGGTTGTGGTGTCTGAGGAACGTCCATTGCTGCTGCGACAGGTTCTTCTAAGTGATACCGTTCGCGGATTCGTTCTTCTTGTTCGCTATTGATGAACAAGTACGGTGGATTCTCGGAGGTGACTGTCGTGGGCGTAGCCCCGGCCTCCTATTTTATTCCCATTTTCTCCGATTTATTCCATGTTTATACGACCCTCCAAACGTCGTCGGCGCATTGGCGCCAGTTTACAAGTCCTAGCCGCGCGCTAACACCTTGAGAACGCATCACCGACGAGCACGCATCAGCGCATCAGACGCGCCTGTATCGCCACCGCATCACGCTTCCTCGGTAACAGCCACACTCCGATCTCCACCGGACATCCGATCTCCGTTGGCCCGACAATGTCATACGCCATGACACGCCGGCCCCGTTTATCTCCGAGTCCGATTGGCAACGAACATCCTATCCCCGTCGGCCCGACAAACGTCATACGCTATGACACACCGGCCCTCGCCTCTTCGCCAAAGTCCCCTAGACACTAGCAGCCGCCGTAGCACAGTCGCTTATGTAACGCCTGGTCCATGTGCAGCCTGACTAGTATATAAGAATCCCCTTCGTCACTACCTAGCCCCATCTCAACCTCTTGGTTTATTGGGCTAGGTAAGCCTTTGTCTATACTTTAGAATAGTCACTAATACACTTGGTTTATTGGGCTAGCTGAACAAGCTAACGCATAGTCGCCAGACCTCGTCGGCGCCGCCTTCTGATTAGATCCACGCAGTATCCCTCGTGGTGTGTTGACGCAAGTCCACATCATTAGGTTGAGATCTTCGTGCACCCGGACTACTACCCCCTATCCAGTGCCCTGTGCACAGTTTTAAAAAAGTTTATTCCTACCGTTT
>NW_006768302.1:0-2728 GCF_000300595.1 Phanerochaete carnosa HHB-10118-sp
CTTACACCCCTCTGTAGTCTGTTGCTGTCGTGGGCGTAGCCCCGGCCTCCTATTTTATTCCCATTTTCTCCAATTTATTTCACGTTTATACGACCCTCCAAACGTCGTCGGCGCATAGGCGCCAGTTTACAAGCCATAGCCACACGCTAAACACCTCAAGAACGCATCACCGACGGGCACGCATCAGCGCATCAGATGTGCCTGCATCGCCGCCGCCTCGTCGCCGCATCACGCTTCCTCGGTAACAGCCGCACTCCGATCTCCATCGGACATCCGATCCCCGTCGGCCCGACAACGTCATACAACATGACACACCGGCCCCCGTCTACCTCCGAGTCCGATCGGCAACGGACATCCTATCCCCATCGGCCCGACAACGTCATCAGATATGACACGCCGGCCTTCGTTTCCCTGCCTAAAGTCCCCTAGACACTAGCAGTCGCCGTAGCACCAGTCGCTTATGTAATGCCTGGTCTGTGCGCAACCTGACTAGTATATAAAGGCCCCGTTCGTCACTACCTAGCCCCATCTCAACCTCTTGGTTTATTGGGCTAGCTGAACAAGCTAACGCATTAGTCGCCAGACCTCGTCGGCACCGCCTTCTGATTGAATCCACGCAGTATCCCTCGTGGTGTGTCGACGCAAGTCCACATCAGTTGCAATACTTTAGGTCGTCACTGTAGCTCTAATTGAGTCTCTGGCAGTGTTCAAGAATAAGATCTTCCTTTCTGCTGACTTGCATGCCTTGACAAGTGGGGTTGACATAGGTAGTTGGATAGAGGTTAGAGGTTCGATCCTGGCTGGAAGAGCTTTTTATTTCGAAAATTTCCAGTTTTGAGCATTGAAATAAACTGATACTATGACAGATAGTGAGACTAAATATCTCTATAGGATATGTATAGGAATTTTGAGGTGGCAGAATAGAGTAAAACAGCTACTGAGTCTGAAAGCTTGAAAGATTAAATTTCATGCACAAGATGGTGACTATATGCTGTATTATAAATTTATATGTGCAATTATGAAAAATGTTGGAGTATAATACTTGGAGACATTGTAATAGATGTGTCTTGAATATATTTGTGAATTATGACCAAGTATTGCTTTGTAGAGAGCACTAAGAGGGCAGATCATAAGAACAGTTTTTGTTAATTCTAAACAAATTGCACAATTTCTATATATATATTCATGCCCATTAAGGATGTTGTAAGGATTCCACCACAAAATAATCAAAAGATTCCATCAACTATGAAGCCTACAATTCATTGTGTAACACTATGTACTGAGGGTCAAAGCCAGTAGCAAGCACTTTATCATTGAACATGGCCATAAACTATTTCCATAGTACATAACATAGGTAATATACACATAGTGGAGCTCAGAATATATAGCATATACAGGTAAAGATCTGTGAGGAAGAGTAGAGGTGATGAAGAAGGCAGACCGTGCTGTGGCGCTTATCGGGCGCTTATTCTGGCATTTTCTTGTGCTTTGTTCTTCTTGGTTCACCCCTTTAAACAATTGATTTGGCATATTTCTTATGTATTCTGGACCCTCTCAACATGCTCTATCTGATAGTATAAAGATCACCTAGATGTTGTGCCTTTTGAAAGTGGTCTATGTGTGAAATTTGTCTAAGTCTTGAACTCAAGCACAAAACATAGTGCTGAAGAGCCAAAACTGATCCATATATGATCAAACAAATTTTCACAGGTAGATCTATACTAGAGGTATATGTGACCCAAGTTTTAGGTCAATAGCTCAAGTATAGCAAGCTGTAGAGTAAGGGGCAGACTTGCACAAGAAAGTGAACTGACTCCCAAAATGCTACTTCCAACAGAACATTTCTTCATTACATTCAGAAAACATAATGGTTTTGCCAATGTCTGAGCCTGTAGAGCCATCTCAGTGACAGCAGGAGTTTTAATAAAATTTTCCCCCTCTAGCATAGAGGGATTTTTAATGAAAGAAAGGAATGAAGAGTGTGAGCACTCTGCCTGGATGCAGATCTCACAATTGAAGTCAAGATCAGATGTGGCATCAACCATCATTCCATCAATCAGTTCCAGTCTGCATCTCTCACAGCTGGCTTCGATTGATGTGGTTCAGCGCACAGTGCCACTTGTACTATATATGACCATTGCACACTGCAAATGCTCGTGACTCAGAAGACACGAAGGACAAAGCTGAGTGACATATTTTCAAGTCCATATGATACAGCTGACCACTGACTTTCCACCTAGTACCAGTAATACAGGAACGTCTACCTAAAACAGTTCATCCCCCTCACCAATAAATTTGATGCCAGTGCTGGTCATCTAACCCAGTGACAACAGATTGTATTGCATGGATGGCGCGTGCAGGACATCCTTCAATGTGACAGGAACAGTCCCAGCTTTGGTGAGGAATGTGACACACACATCTCCTTGGCCTGGTGCAGCACAAGCACTGCCAACATTTGAAATGGTGCCTTTTGGTGTCTTCTTGTAAGTCACAAATGCAATGTAGTCACATACAATGTGATGCTCGGCAGCAGTATTCCTGAGCCATGTTTCACCCTTTTTGACAAAGATAGATGCTCCTCTGCCAGATGCAAAGACATACGAGTTGGATGTGTCCATGAACTCAATAATGTGAGCATTTGAAGCTGATGTGTTTGCCTTGTCTGAGTTAGTGGAGCTGAAAGCTTGGCCCATTAATTGGCACTCAGCTTTGATGTGCCCTTCCTTGG
>NW_006768303.1:0-2728 GCF_000300595.1 Phanerochaete carnosa HHB-10118-sp
ACTAGTACTGCAACTGCGCATACTGACGATACTGTTTCCTCAGGCTCTGTTTGTACATCTTGATGGTTTTGGTCCAACCGGCTCAGCTAATATAATCACGATGTTGCAGAAACTCGGCGTGGACATGTTTTCCAACCTCACTACGCCTGTGCAAGTGAGCGACCTCTTCAAGAGCCTCGAGGCAAAAATCACGAGCCTTAAATTCCACATATATGCCGCCAAATATCATCGCAGCACACTCGCCCCTATAGGCCGCCTTCCGCCAGAAATACTCGCGGAGATCTTCTACAACCTAGTATGCCTTTGTGATGATCGCAAATACGGCGAGCTTCGCAAACCGCACTATTGGCTCACTGTTACCTTTGTGTGTCGTGCATGGCGTGCCATTGCACTCAGTGCCCCTCAGGTCTGGAGTCGTATCCTCCTCCGGGCTGATGACTATCATCGTATAACGACATTCCTCCAGCGATCACGCAGCGCCCCTGTGGCGCTCAGGCAACCCAACATCCATGCAGATTTGCCAGCGCGGGTTTTGGAAGCTGTATTTGGGGCCATGCACCGAGTCCAAGACTTCTCATTTCGTCTAACACCCAGTATCATCGAGTTTTCCGAGAAAGACGACGACCGTGCCTTCAATGCTCCCCAGCTGCGTCGGCTGAGAGTGATGTCCTACTTGCCACTGTCCAAGACATCACTTCCGACCCTTGCCCACGCTTCATGGCCCGTTCTGGCCTCCCTCAGCTGCAACGGCGCAACTCAAAACGTTTTACAAGCCGTGTTACGACCGACGCCGACGAATCTGGAGGTGATCTGTCCGCTAGGTCAAACCACTACCATAACCTGGGTCAGCATCCTAAGGGAGCTGCCGTCTCTGGAAACACTTACCTTGAAGGGGGCCGTGCTTCGCCTGTTTATCCCGATCCACGCCGTCGCGAAGCCAACCACGAAGGTTACACTCCCCCGGCTCTGCGAGTTACGTTTCACGTCGGACGAGAAAGGCACTGCCTACGCTGATCTTCTGAACCATCTGATTATCCCTGCAGATACGAAGATATGGTATTGTGCGCGGGCAAGCTGCGAGAAAGAAGAGTCCGAGTTCATTCTCGATGCTCTTGCCGGCAAGGCGTCTGGGAAGGACGTTTTGGATGGCCTGCCGAGCCATGCTCTTGCCATCACGCTCGATAAATGCCCCTTTAACGGTATTCACGTCAACATATACGACAATGATCTCTCCATCAGACATACAACTTCAAGTTGGGACGGACGCGAGGTTCCTGGGCTTAGCGCTCGTCGTCTGCAACATGTCATCGCCCTCGGAGGGGTGGGCGATGGCAGCGACGTGCTGATACAGATGTTCATGTCACTGTACCCCCTTTCACACATACGTGTCATCAGTGCGAGGCTCGAAAATATCAAGACGGAAGCAACCTGGCAAGCATTCTCGCAGCTGCCCGGAATCCGCGAGATCAGTATCGCATCTCGCCAAGGCGCCGCGACCTTCTTCAGCTTCATGAAGCAGAACCCTTTGGCGTTTCCGGGGCTAGAATGGCTCGTACTCTCTGATATCCGTCAAAAGAAACGCCATCGGAGTAAACACAAGCAGCAAAAACGGGCCGAATCTCTGATGCCCCTCCTGATATCGCTGTTGGAACATCGCAAGGAGCACGGTTTGGGGGTGAAGAGACTTGACATTGACTTCGGGACCAAGATCGGACCCAGGGATGAGTTCGAGCGGGACATTGGAAAGCTAGAGGCGCTGGTTGAGGAGCTCGAGTATCGCAATGAGACATCGGAGGACAAAGTGCGACACCTGCGATGGCCATTCTGGTGACCTCGAGGAGAAGCTGAGATTTTGACTCAGTATCGTTGTAGAGTTCGCAGTTGAGGTGGACGGCAATGACAACGAACAAGTAGAGTAACAAGTAGGAAATGCCATGTGGATGATTTTACGACCATAATTCATTCGACATAGCAAATAGAAGCCTTGGAGGGGTGTCTTTGCTCTCAACTGAATTTTGTCACACACCAATACACCTGCACGAGCGGATATCCAAGAGATTCGCTGCGCTAGGATATGCCTACTCCACTTTATCCAGTTACTTTTTGCCCTCAGACAGCCGCAAGCCTGGGTCGTCTCCATCTCCATCTTGTTCATCGCCATCTCTTCCTCTCCACCCAAGTCCTAGTCCTGGTTCTCTTCCTCCGCTGATCCATTTTCGTCAGCATCAGCAGCCGCACCCTCAGAATCCTCCTCTCTATCCTTTGCACGAGGCTTATACTCGAGATCCTCGTCTCCGTCGTATGAAAACTCTTGCATAGGCGCCATGAGGCGTGGCAGGTCGCGCTCGATCCCATTCCTCTTGAACACGTTGTTTGCACCTGAAAGGCAGAGCATCTTGACGTCCGAGTCCTTGACGTGCTGTTTCCGGAGTTTGGGACCTCGATGAGCGACGGCATAAGGGGTGGAGGCGCACACGCCGCTTCTAATGTTCAGTGTCGCGTTTATTCCACGTAAAGCCGTCGAGATCGAGCCATACGAGCGCTGAGAGCGCTATCGGGATCATGAGAATAACGTGCGGAGCGTGGCCTCGTCGTCTATCATGCCTAGCTGCAGGTGCTTGGGTAGGGGTGAAGTAGTGGAAAAATATCAGTGCCTGCTGCCGGTACATTGGTGAGCGTGATGGCGTGGATCTCGAAGGACGTCATGGATGAGAGGAGAATGTCGTCG
>NW_006768304.1:0-2720 GCF_000300595.1 Phanerochaete carnosa HHB-10118-sp
AAAAAATTGTGAAATCCACGTAATATTAAGCGTATGGTAGCAGTGGCGAGCACTAGTGGCAGCCACAATCAGCGCGAGCCGTAGACGCCACTCGCACACGAACTAAACAACGCGCCTGTTCCTGGCTCTGTCAAAGCATAGATGCAGAGGGTAGCACCAGCACACGCCACCAGCGTTCGCCGTGTCCCGTGTTATTACTCAGTAAACCGTATTTAAGCGGTGTTGACTGCATCTGTACAGTGACAACAAACATCGCAGCTTGATCCACAGGTGTAAGAAACATACCTCCACTGGTCGCCCTGCACCGGCCGAGAACACTGTGGCGTATTCTTTGATTTTCCCAATCGGAAGTAAGCAGCCGCCACGCGCATGAGCAGCGCATCTTCGCAGGTCGCAGACGATCGTTAATAACGGCTGAATTACAGTACGTGAATTAATTAAATGTACATGTATGATGGCGTAGTGTTGCCGCCGACATAGAGCGACTGCCAATGGCGACCACATTTGAGCAGCAGCAACAAATCATGTTTGGCTTTGCGAGGCGATGCGTGGTCGCCAGTGGCGGGCACTATCAGTCAGCATTGTATAAAATCCGATTTACGTGCATTCCTTGAGTGGTGAAAAGACTGTGTTCCCGGGAGAGCGGCAAGAGAAGAGCGGGGTGTATTGCAGCTCATCTTAAACTCCGCTATCTAATTATCTGGATCATTCCCATGCCCTTGCTCGCAGTAGCTCGCGGCCTCAAGGTCTCCAATCGGCTGCTTTATGACGCCAACACTGTACCACTCTGGTTGTTCATAATATTTGCACATGGGAGACTCGAAGCGTGGGGCCCGCGAAGGGAGCATACGGCATTAGCTCGCACACGACAGCCAGCTCTGGACTCGCGCTATGTGTACTGTCAGATTTTAGTTCGGCGCAATTATAGACACTCCAACGGAGCTGCAACAGTCTTCGTTTACCCGCTGTCACTCGTGGATAAGAAAGTATTTCAAGCATAGATAAATCTGGCATGAAACCGTACCGTAATTGGGGCTACCGGGAGTGGAAAACAAACAGAGTGTCCAAGTTTGCCGTGCCAATCGGCGCTAGTGCACTGCGAGATACGATAGAAATCTGCAGTTTGGCGAGAGGAGACTGAGCGTGATTTCCCATCGAGCTGCAATCAAGGCTAAAAACATATTCATGGCCACTGGAAACATGGGGCGAATAAAGCGTGGAGACTTCTGTTGTTTGTTGACGATGCGTCTGTAGAGCCTGGAGCGTGGCAATAATATTGCGATAGCCCGAGTCATCATTACGAGTGAACGCCAGCACACTTCTATCTAAACATGTGGTACGCCCGATAGCATTAATTGCATTGCGAATCGCATACCTCAGCACATTCGTACCGCAGAGACGCGAAGTGTCGGGCGATAACCGAACCGAGGTTGCAGCAACCAATGGGCGATAGTATCGCTATCGTTTGAGGGAACCATCGACGCCAGTTCACCAATTTAAAGACGTACATGGACGAGTTGCCGCTGGCGGGTGCACTCTGCAACAGGCACACACTTCGGATTTGGGCAGGTTGTCACCCGGCGAGGCGTTGGACCAGCTTTGATTAATCATGTGGTAGTAACTACTACGGTGTGCGATGTATTACCTACTAGTAACCAAGCTAGAAACTGTGTAGGGCCTGTAAAGCCTGTCCGGCACGTCTCGGCATGCTAGATATGGTACTTCCATCAACTGAGCTTGAAAATAGGCTGCATATGTAATATTCTGCTTAATTGAAAAGATGACTAAGCTAAAACATTATCCAAATATGGTAAAGCATCTCGAAACATATGATATGTTTTGAACATACCACATGTTGAATGTTTTTGCATCATGTCAAGGAGAAAATATATACAAACATATGAAATGTTTTGAACATACCACATATTGAATGTTTTTGCATCATGTCATGAAGAACACATGTACAAACAAGTTCTCTATTAGTAAGCAGCTCAACAAAACAGTCTTTGGGCTGTTATTCACAAAAAACTCGCCAGGAGCTAGCGAGTTTTTGGATATATATGGTAGCACTCCCGGAGTTGAAATAAGCGCCAGAGCGCGGGAAACCAGCTTCTGCAAGCTATTACACCTGCTCCCCTTCCTTCCCCCCTCATAGAACTGTCAGGGCAAGCGTTAGAATAGGTTCTAGTATACTTGTGTGGTGCATATCTTAACCCTCATGTCTTCCTGTGGGGTATACATTATAATAGGTAATAAATAAGCTTTAAAGCGAAAAAGGGCACCAGAAACAAATGGTCCTGTACCTTGTATAGAGCTTGGAAGAAAGTCGGATAGCTCTAGACATATCTATACATGTTATGCAAGCATGGGGAAGCAATTTAGAGGCCAGGATAACATGCAGAGATGCAGGCAGGAGGTCAGAACTCTTATTGCACTCATGATAGCTTGGCCACTGTTCTCAGCCTTTAGTAATGAATTTAGCTAGGTACAAATGGTTGTGCAGATGCCCTAGCACTAGTAAATAATATATAAAGCTCTGTGGAGCCTTATCACACTGGGAAAGGGCTAATCTATACTCAACAACATGGGTATGCAAACAGGGCTTAAAAACACCACATATGCAGATGTACAGAAGCCTACAGGCAGAGATAAGCTAAATGCAGCTACATACACAGTATTCTGACTATCTGACCTCCCAGTGGTGATCCCCTTCCCACCTA
>NW_006768305.1:0-2719 GCF_000300595.1 Phanerochaete carnosa HHB-10118-sp
GGCTTGACTGCTTAGCCGCTAGTCGTTGCAGTCAAGCCATGTGGCAGCCAAGCCAAGTCGCTGATTGGCTCTTGGCTGTTACGCGGCTTAACTGCGGCTTGGCGCGACTCGGCGGTGGCTTGCAGTCAGGTCCAGTTGTCCCAAAAAGGCAAACGCCGCGTCACCTTGCTTGCCACTATGCCTCCTCGCAACCATGGAAAGAAGAGAGCTGCCGAGACCCCTCAGAAGACACCTAAGAGGCAAAAGGTGGCCTCTAAGCATGTTGAGTTTGACAATGGAGCTGTTATGACCCAGTTTAGGCTGTCTGGTGCGCTTTTTTTGAGCTTTTGTGCAGTTTGATGTTGTCTGCTGATAACATCTTGAATTCTGTAGATGAATTCTCATCTGAAGATGCTGTCCAAGGTTCCCCAGCAAAGAAGAGAGGTGGTAGGAAAGGTCCAGGGGTTCAGGATGTTGCTGAAGGAGAGGTGCTCATGGCATTTGCATCACCCCGGAGAGGTCGTGCCAATCACCAGCACAATCCAAGTGGGGAGAGCTCGATAGACAAGTGCGTGGTGACCAATACTGCAAATTGCTATGCTCTAATGTTTGGATCTTTGTAGATCTGTTCCAGTTGCTGATAGTCGTGAATATATCAACATTGATATTGCAGACGACTCTGAAGACTTGCCTACTAGTCCAACGCCAGCTGCAGGCTCTTCACGTGATGTCCTGCCTGCTCCTGCCACCCCAACTCGCAAGCCAGCAGGCCCTCCCAATTCACCTGTTGCCGGTCAGCGTCAGAAATCGCCTCATGGGCCTGCAGGCAACAGACAAGGCAAGCAAGCTAAGGATGTCTGGCCCTTTATTGAGACAGATGAGGATGGACACAAGAAATGCAAGTTTTGCTTGTATGAATTTCTTTCAGCTATTTCTTTGCACTTATTTCTAAAAAAAAACTCGCCAGGTTTATGCATGAACAGAATCCTCATCACCATGTGTCCACCTGGACTACTGCAGGCACAGACAACCCCCGAACGCACTTCCGAGATGCTCATCTTGACGAGTGGGTGGAGGCGTGCGATAAGGCGCAAGTCAAAATCACAGCAAAGTGTGCTACGGCACAAGTTGAAGCCTGGAGGCGACGTCAACGTGGACAACCAGATGTTGCACAAGCAGATAACAGCCGGCCACAGTTCACCAAGGAGCTATTTGTGGATTACATTACTGAGTGGATTGTTGCTGACGATCAGGTGTGCTTTAAATTTACATTTTATTGTGCTTTAAATCTGAATAAATATTTGCAGCCTTTACGCGTCATTGAAAATCCACAGCTTCGCAATATCTTTCTTTTGCTTTGTTCTGAGCTGCATGAGAAAGATATTCCTGGGTGGACCACTATCCGAACACGAGTTGGTGAGGTTTTTGAAGAGTATCTCAAGGAGCTTAGCCAGGATATGAAGGTAAGTGGCGAAAAAATTACAAAAACATTCTGCTCTAATTCCTAATTATAGAATGCAGTTGGCAGCATATCCTTCACAATGGATATGTGGACTGACCCATTCTTATCGCCGTACATGGCAGTTACTGCACATTGGCTGCAGCTTGTTCTTGAAGATCGTGGTAACAGACTTCAGCCGCAGCTTCGACTTCGTGCAGATCTTATTGGCTTTCATCGTGTCCCCTCCAGACACACCGGTGAGCATCTTGCGGCTGCATTCCTCTATATCCTGGACCGTATCAAGATCACAAACAAGGTACAGCCATTTTAACAACTTAAAATGATTAAACCACTTACTATCCTTTAAAAATATATAGATTGGCTGGATTACAATGGACAATGCAACAAACAATGACACCTGCATGGAGGCTCTTGAGCAAACCTTGCGAAAGCGTGGAATTGCTTTTGACAAGCTTCAACGTCGCATTCGGTGTGTATATTTCAATAAATCAATTGCAGTTTATTGCTCAAAATAACTGTAGCTGCTTTCCACATGTTGTCAACTTAGCATGCCAAAGTGTTCTTAGTGCTATAACTGAACTTGAGTATGTCAAGGAAACGTCACAAGATTTCGAGCCAGAAAAGTTTTCGCTACACAATTTTCTTGATGCAGTCAAACGTGACCCTATCGCAACTTTACGTTCTCTCATTAGAGCAGTAAGTTTAATTTAATCTATACAAGATAGTGATTTGCCTTACCTCGATGTATAGATTCGTGCATCTGCACTGCGTCGCCAGCATTTTATGCAGATTTTAGTCAACATGGATATGGCCATTCTGCAGCTTCTCAAAGACGTTGAGACACGGTGGAAAGCTTTGGAAGTATTCCACGAGATCCTTCAGGTAAGTTTAGTTTTCTTTATTTATCCAAGTAATAAATTAAACATGAATAGGTTCCACATGCGTTTCAGCAGCTTTTATCTTCAGAATCTACGCCAACACTCATTAGTGTTTTACCTGCATTTGAAGCCATGAAGCTACGCTGGCAGGAGCAACAGGCAAAAGTATCCAACGCAGCTGGAATTATTCAGCAAGGTCTGGACAAGCTTGAAGACTATCATGATCGCAACCGCAGCTGTAATGCATATACTTTGGCCACTGGTAAGCACAGCTTTAAAGCTGCTGAAATCTGAAGCTAAGTTTATTAGTCATCAATCCTGCATGTAAGCTGGAGTGGTTTGAGCAAAACACTTCACCAGCAGAAGCGGCTGCAGCAAAGAATCTATTTTAGCTGAGGTG
>NW_006768306.1:0-2713 GCF_000300595.1 Phanerochaete carnosa HHB-10118-sp
TCACCCAGGAGGCTTTCGTTGGGAAACTCATCGTCATTATCGCCGGATACGGCAAGGAGATCAACACGCTGCTAGCCGCGAACCCTGGACTTGCGAGTCGATTCCCCGAGGAGATACACTTCGACAACATGTCACCAGAGCACTGTCTCGAGATATTGAAGAAGGACCTCGCGAAGGACGATATCGAATGCGCGGCGATTGGGGCGACATCCTCGGCTGAGTACAAGCAGATGTTGTCGCTGATCGCGCAGCTTTCTTCGCTGGATTCGTGGGGAAACGCACGGGACGTTAAAACACTCGGGAAGCAGATGGTGCGACTTGCATTCAAACGCGCTGTAGACATTACCAAAGCGACGAAGCTCCCGCTGTCTGGCCTAGATGCCATCTGCTGCATCGCCGGAATGCTCGACGAGCGGGTTGCGCTCGCCACGAACCTGCCATCAGCGTCCATTCCCAGGAGCGCGCTCCCTGCGCAGCACCTCGATCCCCCAAAGGCTGACGCGTACGAGATCCTCAATGCGTGCGCAACGCGCGCCGCCACCTGGATACCGAAGCTCGCTACTCGATATGAAGAGGCCTTTCCCTCGTCGCAGGGGCGCGACCCCGGTGTCCCCGATGTCGTCTGGAAACAGCTCGAGGTAGACAAGTGGGCTGCGCTTGAAGCCGCACATCGTCAGAAAGAAGAATTGGACGCGCTTGAGGAGGCAGTCAGAGACGCATATCGCGCAGAGGAAGCACAGAAGGCTCTCGAAACAGACCTTGTCTGTCGAGCACGCGAGGCCAGCGCCGACGCAGAGATCAAATGTCAGCTCGAGGAGCAGCGCCTCAAGAGGGTCACAGCCATTGCTGTACGCCAGGCAAAGGAAAAGAAACTTGAGGCGCATCGGCAGAAGGAATTAGAGGAGGCGCAGAAGGAGCAGAGGGCGCAGACGAAACTTAGACAGATGGGAGTGTGCGCTGCCGGCTATGAGTGGATCAAGCAGGCAGATGGGTATCGGTGCCGTGGTGGGTCCCATTGGGTGAGTGACTCGGAACTCAGGATGCAATAGACATCATTTGCCTTCACTTCGTATATACGCGTGTGCAGAATGCTCAGACTCCTGTAAGCATAGCCTCACTTGACGGCCCTCGATTGTCGTCAACGATGTTGGAAGTACATTATGCCTCGGTTTGAGGCTTTGAGGCCGTGGACACAGTCTGAGTTGCAATGTCAGTCAAAGCGTTCGATGTAGAACTTGTCTCGTCAGATTTGCCGCGCCATGTCGCCTAGGAATGGCCCTACCGTAGCCTGGATGTCTCCTGACGCATCCTACAGGGCAGGTCCTTGAAATGGGGTGTATCCCGCCGTTGAGGCAGGCGCCGTCGGCTTACGTAAGGAGCGCCCGTTGCCTGGGCGTAAACTTGTCGGGGAGTCGTCGAGAAACCTCGTCAAGCATTTAGGTCATTCTAAGAGGAAACAGATCTAGCCATAGGCTATATACTGCGCTGTCTGGTACGTTTCTGGCTCCCTCATGCTCACCCAGATTTTGAGTGATAGTGAAGTTACCCGCTTTTGCACGCTCGCGACAACGTTCTTATGATGTCCACAGCTACGACTCGGACTTCATGCAACTCCACTCTGCAAACGTTGCTCTTGCACGTTCCGGCCAAGTTGTCGGCAGCGGCTGTGCCTCCCCTACGCCGTAACACAAGGTTTAATACTCGGGACATGCACAAGCCGTCTGCAGTTGTCGGGAAGGACTCGTGTCACTGCGCGTAGCAACTTTACACGAGGAAAAAGACTGCGAACGCACAGCCCGCTGCCAGTATCCTCGCTTTGTACCTCACCTAGCCTCACCAGTTTGCCTGCGTCGCACTCGAGATTCAACACAACCAACGAAGTAAGTCTTATGCGCTGAAAGTTGCATTGACCGCGGAACTCCGATCTGAGAGCCAGTGCGCCATCTACTGGGGATATATGCGGTGCGTTGGCATATAGAAGCCGATGACTGCTCCAGAGCTCATTGTTGTACCCACAGCTGACTCAAAGTGCATGCCCCAGAACATTCAGGTTGCTGCTCACTATTATCGTGGCCAGCTCAACGTGCTGATCAGGTGCAACAGACTATCTACACCAAGTGACCATGTTGCGGGAAGGCCTCCGAAATGGCTCTCTTAGTGTGGACGACGACAGGACTATCAGCGCGGCGCGCGAAACCCTCTCCGATGAGACCACCGTCGGCGTCGATCGGGTGGCGCACCTGACCTCTCTCTCGTCCAAGCTGCTCGTGCGCTCAGCTTGTACGCATGACCAGCAAGATCTAGACGATGCCATCTCCGCAGCACGCGAGGCCATTTCTATCTCCCCTCCGACGGATGGGCCCGGCGCTGCACTACTACACACCCTTGCCGAGTCGCTCCTCCGTCGATTCGAACTCACCAATCAGCTGGCTGACGTGCAGGAAGCTTTGTCCCTCCACCGCACAGCGCTCTTCCTTCGTCCTCCTGGGCATGTGGACCGTCATGTCTCTATCCTATCGCTTGCGCGAGCACTACATACCCATTTCCGCCACACCGGCGAACCCCAAAACTTCACTGGGTCCATCCAGAGCATTCGCGACGCCCTTTTGTTTTTCGACCCCGCGCGCCATGGTCATAGAGCCGCCTCACTTGCAGACGAGAAGCAGCACATCAAATTTGAGGAGCAACAGGAGCAAAATGGAGAGCCGGCAAG
>NW_006768307.1:0-2707 GCF_000300595.1 Phanerochaete carnosa HHB-10118-sp
TTGATTCCTGCCTGTGCCTATTTTTGGGCTTTCAGTGTCTTAGCCACTCATGGGCGCTTCTGAGTGGCTAGTCCGGTGTAACTTAATAAGTTTCCGTGTCTAGGCCGCCGAACTGAAACTCTTGTTCCCGTGGTTACTACTGTCCACAGCTTGTCTCCGCCTCAAAGCTCGAGCAACCGCCCAGTCGTACCCCCTACCCACACCTGACCTTCATGCTTGCTCCATGCGTCCTCCCCTATACCTTCTGCTTCTTTGTTGGCCATTCCCTCGCCCTGTCCGCCTTCAAGCCCGTCGACTCCTACCACTTCCTGGTTTTGCTTGGCTACCACATGCAGAGTATTTCAGCAGTGGGTGAAGAGCACGGGAGTCCCTGAGTCTGTGTCCATAGATGCTCGCCCGGGTGGGCAAATACAAGCTGCTGTAGATATTTCTCTTTTGTGGTGAGCTCTGAGCAGTGATAGAAGTAAGGGTGGACTGGGCACAGCAGCCACTTGGCTTGTTTGGCGATGTCGAGAGTGATCCTGATGCCGTTGATCATCAGGAAATACCCAAAAGTGCGGAGACACGGAACTTGTACAGAAACTCCGTAGAACTGTGTACTACTCTGTACTTTTGTTCCTGGTGTTCGTATCATACATACTTAGCACAGTTCAGATGTTAAGATCCAAACAGCATAGCCATATAGTAGGTCGAAGATAGACATGCACTGGGGCCCAAGAATACACCTTGATTTCTCTGGACTCTGCGTGTTCTAGAAGGCCAAGCGTCTCTGCCTCTGTGAACATCTTTCCATGATTCAAAATATGCAGGGTTAGCTATGTACATGAAGCCATAATTTCTGTGCTCCTGCATCAGCAGTGATTTTGGCGTGCGGTCATGTGTGTTCGTGTTCATCCGACATGGGTGTTGTGGCGCGCACGTTGCCGAGGACCTCTACTGGCACGTCATCGGTCCAGTCATGTAGGATGTGGTGGACAAGGTATTTCAGCTGCCGTGTTCACGCTGGCTATCCCGTGCAGCTGCTGCATGGCATGGCCCACCTGCTGCCTCTGCTGGACTTGTGCAGGACTGAAATACTACAAAGGTGGGTCCATCGAACACAAAAACTTTGCTCTCGTTCAACATCTTCTGCACCATGTTTGGGCAGGTCAAACTCCCGAGAATCCAAGGTGTTTAAACCCTGCCCTAAACCCAGATG
This sequence comes from Phanerochaete carnosa HHB-10118-sp, assembly GCF_000300595.1. Taxonomy (NCBI): domain Eukaryota; kingdom Fungi; phylum Basidiomycota; class Agaricomycetes; order Polyporales; family Phanerochaetaceae; genus Phanerochaete; species Phanerochaete carnosa. The sequence goes on from NW_006768307.1 coordinate 1,199, forward strand.
GTGTCATGCTCTCATCACGTTTTGGAAGATCTATTCCTGGGTATTTTTACCCTCTTACCACGACGCCATTCTTTCTTTCACCTTGCTTCCTCCCTCCACCTCCCCAGCTGGCCCCTGTTCATCTGCGGATGTGACTGCCATTTAGCAATTGGGCATGGCAGGCCAGCCATCACAGTGCATTGGACAAGTCTCCTGGTAGACTTCCAGGCTAACGGCTATCACACGGCATCCATTCCAGCTCAGTGAGACCGTGCTCGAGAGTGAAGCAGCTAAGTACGTGTTCAGGTCCTAGAATATCAAGCTATCAATACTAATACCCTGTCATAGACTGATCCAAGCCCATGGACATCATCAACCATGCTTGTCGGTGCCCGCCATGGGCCCTTCATTGCATGTGTTCAATGGCAGGACATCATGCGGCGTGATGTGCGGCAGTCCTGGGTGAGTCATGTGCTGTGTCCGAATGATGCACACTTACACTAACACACCAGCTTTGCAGTCAGCAAAGGTTGGGCTTGAACCCTGCACCAAATGTAGTCACATCAGTAAGACCATGCTCATAGTGGGCTGTCCTGCCCCCAGTACCAATGCCCCCCACCTGTATATATATATATGTATTGTACTTATATTAGCTTAAATTTATGATTCTTCATTGTATAACCTGCAGGATGGGGTCAAAATGAGCTGTGTATTGACTGCAATCAAGGTTTGACCTGGTTTGTACACTGGTATTACACAAGAAATACACAGAAGTACACAGCAGTATGATGCGTGATTAAGAAAGTACGAGTGCTATGAACCAGGGACTAGGCTATGGAAGTGCCAACAGTACGTACACTCTGTACTAGTGCGCAGCGATGTTTTGTTTCCCTGATGATGGTGTGCTCCGTTGGTACAGACAAGATGTCTATAGTTGCGATAGGTTTGTCAAAATAGGGCCAGAGGTTGAATTGCAGTTTGCCTGATTTGAGAGCCCAGGTCAGCTGCATGCAGTGCAAGACAGAGCACAGGATCCTCTTCATGACCTTGAAGCCGTTATCTTTGTCTTCCGAATGTAAGTGGTTGACACAAAGGTGGTGCATGTGCAATGTTGTTGTATCTGAGGCACATACCCGATGATATGACAATGCACTGATGCGCTTCGTAGTCTCAACTCTCTGACATGACGCGCTCCGCATCATGGTTTCTTTATTTAGATGTGACACGCCCAGAGCACTCTACGCTGGCACCCGTTTGACACCCCAACTCATTTGTACCTAGTCTCGCCTTTATAAGGACATTTCATTGGTTATGATTAGATTAGGAAATACTATAGCTATAAAAGAACACGATGTAATATTTCGAGAATTTATCGTACATTATTCGTGAATCCCCTGCCTGCACGAAGATTTCCACAACATGCAGGGAATCAACAATAGCTCTCAAGACGTCCCAAGCAAAGGTGTCCATGGTTTCAACATCCACAAATTGGAGCTGCAGTGTGATACTCTTGATGTGTGCCAGTGAAGA
>NW_006768308.1:0-2705 GCF_000300595.1 Phanerochaete carnosa HHB-10118-sp
TGTGTGAAGGAGGAGGAGAGAGTCGAGGGACGCAGATGAAGCTCCCAGGGTGAAGATTTTTGCCCTGACTGCGATAGCGCGTCCGGGGTCCCCACTCACGTGACTGGAGGCGCTTAGAGGACAAAGACCCCGGATTGAGTCTCGAAACCCCCTCTGGCCTCAGTGGCCTGGATTGTGCACCGACGGTCCGACTCCACACGACAATCTCGATATATAATGGCTTTTGAGAGCGGGTGTGATGATGCGGCGTGCAAGGCAGCAGGGGGTTACATGCGCTAGTGTACACAATGGAGGACTAGTACTGACTTGAAGGATTCGAGGGTTGTAGCTCGGCGTGCGACGCTGCGGTTGGGATGAACGCCTCGTGACGACGCTCGGCCTGCACAAGCGAACATCCCTCTCAGCCAATAATCTTGTCACCGTACGCCTGAAGGTCTGTGCATTTTCTGATCTTGATTTGCCTATGGTGTTTTCCGCCGAGACGGGGGAGCTTCCAGTCCCTCCGTCATTTTTACACCTCCAAGATAGATATCTGGATATACCGCTTAGAGTTCAAACATAGATTACGACTCACTGGGCCGCTCAGGTCTCACGTGCATGCTCGGATACCAACAGGGCGGATTATATCTGCAATGTAAGCAAAACAACTTCTGTTGTCCTTTCGGTCTGACGTCTAGAACAACAGCAGGCAGCAGCTACAACTCTGTCGGCACGCCATCGCATACCTAGTGCGAAGCGCACCCCTGAAACTCCGTACGCAGGTGCATATATAATTTTATCCTTTTTGAACCTTCTTGCCGTCAGTAACCCCGAGTCCCTGACACTCCATCCCTGCTACTTTTATTACAAAAAGAAGTAGGATGTATTCGAGATGGCTGAATCGTTTATGCATGGTATGTAATGCATGAATAATCTCTCTTGAATTGGAGCTTCTTAACTCAGCACGTCCCTCGCACCCACAGAGCCTTGAGAAGGGCGTTGCCTTCTACTACACCGATAACAGCCTCCCACTTTGGGGCGCCGGAGTGCACTACTGTCGTTCTCGTCTACGGTATTGCCGTTCTCGGCGATCCGGATGGTTATTGTGCCATCGGTCGCAGCTCGCCCACTGACTTGATTTGCTGACTCCAGGGTTTTTTTTATGAGCGCACGGTTCCTTGCGCGCCAGAGTACGCCCTACGCTTGGTCGCCATGAATGCGCCTCAATGCTTATGTGTCCTACAAACTTCCCACTTTTGCGAGGGACGACGTCAAGGTGCAGGTATCAACAGTGGGCAATCTACGGTGGGAGCTCGTCGCATTCCTGGTGTACATCTACCAATCGCTCGGCGTTCTCGTACGAGCGGCGCACGGTGAGAAAGCATGCGGTGTACTCGCCGTCTTGGTATGGTCGTTGAGCACCATGAACCTGCTCTCCATCTTGGAGGGCCCGGGACCCCGGGACGACGCGTGGAAAGCGTTGCTGCAGCCGTACCTCCGCATAATGTTTGACTGTAGGGTGGGCCGTCCCGTACATACGCGCATCACATAATCTGACAGTCCGATCCTGCAGACTTATTGCCTGTTCTGTACTGTATATATCCTAACGTGTGGTTGCTCCCTCTCCCCAACGACCCGACCATCCCCGACTGAGGCAAGGCCGCGGCGATCGGCATCTGAGTATCGCGCCACTACGCCGTCGCACTCAGCGCCACGTACGTCGCGCCGAAGTGCCCGCGGCCTGAAGAGAAGAGTGGCCCTTGACGCTACGCACAATGGCGCGGGAGAGCCCAGGTGCATCGTCGAGCAAGAGTATCTCTTCCGCTCGTGCGTGGCGACCTGTTTCTGCAAACCGTGCTCCCTGCGCTTTCCTGGATGCAGACGCCTTGCTGCCGGACGCGAAGGTCACTGCGCTTTGGTGCGATTACCCTGTCTAGATTTTGATGCGGTCGGTAGAGGCCTTGCGGGAGCAGCAGGCGCTGAACGGCGAACGCGGAATACGTCGCTCGTCAAGAATAAGACTGCAGTCGTGTTGTGAGCGACCTTAGAGCGCCGCACGTCCTGTAAGTGATCATTTTGGCAGGACCTTCGAGATATGCCCGAATGCATGGTGCAACCTGTGTGAAGACTTGAGTAGATTTAGTTTGCAGAGATTTCCTATCTTGGATAGCTATCTACAATATAAATGTAAACCACCACCCCAAAACACACATATTTACGCATTACAGAGTCTGGCGGTACACCGCTCACTTGAGACTAGTCGAATTCATAGCCTTCGAGTTCACTGCTCGCATAAATTACAAGTCTTGCTATTCATCTAAAAAACAGAGCGTATCCTTGGGCCCAGCTTAATCATCGACGCCGGCTCGAGCTTCGGCACCGGTCTCATAGGGTCCTTCTTCGCCCAATTCTGCAGCATCATCTCCTCCATCTCGGGGTTCATCGCTCCAGCCATCTTGCAGCATCTCCCCCATGTCGCCTGGCCGATTCGCTTGCCTTCTAAACTGCAGCATTGGCTGTCCTTGCTGCTGGCCACTTGTGTGTACAGAGTAGTCCAACATCGCTTCGCCTGCCGTCTGGAGGTTAATTATGAAGCGATTGATGAGCACCGAAGGCTGTGTGATTAATTGATGAGTAAGAAAGGGCGAACGAAATGTAAGGTCCGCACCAGGTTCATCATCAATGCGCCAACGAGCGATGCCTCCTGCCAAGAGTTTCAGTTCGGC